>NC_044274.1:71908449-72113108 GCF_003957555.1 Calypte anna | reverse complement strand
AGGTTTTGAGCCCCTGTGGGATTCTCACTGGATGTACATTATCAAATCCATGCCCGCTTAACTGATTTGAAAGACTTTTCCCCAGGATACTTCTTCCTTATCCACTTACCTATGAAAGAGAAGAAATGGGTTTGAGCAACGTGTTTGTCAGACTTTCTTCCCATTGAAATATGAAAACCGTGTACTATGAAAACACAGGTTAATTGTTTCCTAGGGCTTGCTGGATTGGGTACAAACACTGGGTTTGGCTCTGGTCACACCCTATTTTTGTTTTAGTCCAACTCGTCTCATAACACAGGAATTCCACAGAGGTAACAGTGGGTTCAGTGCATTTGTGAAAACAGGCTTATTTTACTTATAAAAATGAAAATAAATCCCTTTTTTTTTTTGTTTTTTTGTTTTTTTTTGTTTTTAAAGGCTGTGTATTAAACATTAATGGTTTCTTGGAGTCAGATCTGTACAAATATTTAATTGTCAAATATTGAGCTTTCCAGCCTGTGATGGTAGGAGAAATGACTCTGCTGTGGGCTCCCAAGAACCTTGTAGGAATAAAAGGGAAGAGCAAACTTGGTTGGAGCCAGTGTTACCCCAAAGGGGCACTGACCATCAGCTTGGCCCTTGGTGGCCCATATAGAGCTTTCATGGAATTTCAGAGCCATTAAGGCTGGAAAAAACCTCTAAGGTAACCAAGTCCTGTTGAAAGCAGTTGGATGAAGAGAAAACAGATGATGAGATGAAGCCAGTGCCTTTTTCCCCAAATTTGCAGAGGCCGGGGCATCTGCATGATGATGGTGATTATCTGAGATAAGCTTGCAGAGAGATGTGTCCCCTGCAGATGTTCACACTCAGTCCTTGTGAGCACTCAAACCAGAACAGAGCTGTGCGCTACCCAAAATATTAAACGTTGGTTGATTTTTTCCCTCCAAGTCACACGTGTGGCTGGAGGGTGCATGCAAAGTTTTGGGTGCCTGTTGGGCTTGGTGGTTGGAAGAAAATGATGGGTACTTGTTCATACCAGTTGCTGAGAGCAGAGGCAGTGTGCAAGAACTGACCCCAGTTCCCTTGGGTGAAGGCAGTAGCCAAACTGCAACATGCAACAACCAAGACAAAAACCCTTTAAATGTCCAGAGAAATGACTCCTACCTAGTACCTGCCAGGTGAGGTGGTTAGTGATTATCCCAGACATGTGAATCCAGGCTCAGCTTAAAAACAGTGGAGGATGAGACCAGGATAAACTTGAAACCACAGCAGCTGAGATGAACGAGCATTTCCATGGCCAGGAAAGCACCAAGGGGTTGGGTCTTTGTGAAGGGACCATGCTGCTCAGTGCAGTGGTAAGCCCTGATCTTTACAGGGTTGAGATTTTTACTCAAAGATTTTTTTACTTTCTCCTTTCTGGCAGGTGTTACCTGACCCAACAGCTCTCATTCTCAAAACCTGCTACCCTTAGTGGTAAGAGCTGTGGCATATGCAGTAGTGCAGAGACATGGTACTGGTAACTAACCCAGCTGGTAACTGGCCAAAAATTATCCAACAGGAGAGCTTCCAAAGAAAAGAAAATCCTGCTGATTTTGCAGAAGAGTGTTTCAGATGAATATACCAATTTCCATCAGCTTTTTAAACAAGGGAGCATCAAAACCCTTTGCTAGAGCTGTCCTGAAATATTTATCCATCACTGAAGTTCATGTTAATAAGGGAAGCGAGACAGAGGTGAGAGCAGCTGCTTGAAAATCAAGTCTTTTAGTTTAAAACAGGGTGTTTTTGACTGTGTTTAATATTGCTTGCTGACAAATTGCTAAGGGTCCTGGACTTTGCTCTTAGCTGCTGCAGCACTGAAACCCTGCAGTTCTGGAAGATGCAAATCTTGGTTTTGGTCAGCCTGAATCGACAGGTACAGGGCAAAACAAACCCATGGGGAAGAGAAGCAAAGCACCTTCCTCTGATGGGCACAATGGGGATTTATGTCTTGCTAAGGCTGGATCCATCCCTTTACATATTTTGTATAAGACAATTACTAGGCCTGGAGCCCAACTTCTGGAGAATATTAAAGGGAAGATCCTGACTGAAAAGGTAAACATTCACTCATACCTCTGACACAGTTTTTTTTTTTGTGTGTGTTCAACAGCAGGGAGTATCTTTTTTATTATTATTGTTATTATTATTTTATTTTTTTAATTTTTTTTTTTTCCTCTTTATTTTTTCTTTTTTTTTTTCCTTTTTCTTTCTTTCTTTTTTTTTTTTTTTCCCCCATGTTACTGAGGGCCTTGCATTTGTAGCTGTTCGTGTGGGTAGGAAGGGAGCTGCTGGATATATGGAAGCCATGGAGACCTACAATGCTTCATGCAGGAGAGGAGATGGAGGTCATCAGCCCACATCTAAATCTCTTAGCTCAAATAGCCAAGATGAGGGCATAGAAAAAAATGGGTACACCAAGTTCCCCAAAAAACACATCACAAAATATGTGATTTTTCCCATCGAGGCAGGCAAGGGCAAGCAAGAGCTGGTATGTTGTGTCTCAGAAGTCTGCTGAGGGTTAATTGCAGCTTTTCCAGGAATATATTTGTTTTTAATTCACATAGAAACTTGAGGTTGCTTAAGGTATGAAATGGAATTCAGGTAGTTAACATCCACACACTTTCTGAACAGTATATGGAAAGGAAGTACGGTCTCTTGCCCACCCATTTACCTCTGCTATTATGTGGCTTTTATACCAGCAGCAGTAAAATTCACCTCCTTGCTGGATGTGTTGCTGTATGGAAGATCAAAGTTCTGTAGTTTGCAAAACCACCGAAGGTGTAACATAATTAAACCTATTTGTTTAGTTACAACTCAGTGTCTAATGAATAACAAATTTCTGCTTATCCACTAAATAGCATGAATGAAAACACCAAATGGATTAGAAGGGAATCCCTGCATCAGATTTTACAGCCATTGCTGTATCAAAACTTTTTTTTTTTCCAAGTGAGTAAAAGGTTAAAAGTAGCTGACTTACCACACTAGTGCCTCATTATTACAATCACAGGCAAGGTATTAAAGTTGGTGGGATCCTACATAATTCCAGTGCTTCACATAGCTATAAAAATTAGCTGCATCAGTAATTTCTTTCAATTTACACTATGTTAAACAGCATTAAAGAAATTGAGTTCTGGCTCTAATACAGCTTTACTGTATTCTACTATATCAAGAATACTCTCACTAGTACAGCATACACATGTTGGTGGAGATCACATCTGTGGAAGGGAAACACAACCCTATCATCCCCCAAATCCACTGATTTTAATTATGGAAACCATAAGATAAGCACGTGAGCTGTTAACTGGAAAATAATCCCAATAGTACATCCTTTTGTAGAGACCTCAGCATGAACTATATTGACCAAGTGCTAGAAATAGAGACGGTGACTGGAGCTGGGAAAAGTACACGAATATACATCCAGTCTTTACAGAATACTGAATGAACACTTTGTTTTGATTTCGTGTATTTAATTTTTTTTTGTGTTTTTTTTAAGCAACACTGTCAGGGAGAAAGGGCATTAAAATCTGTTGTGATGCTTCTCTATCAAAACCTGTGTTTTATCTCAGCTTAGTTAACACAAGGAAAATTGTCTTGACCATTTTGCCATTTCAGTTTTCCAGTTTCCTTTCTCATTCACTGACATGATGACATCTTCTCTGGGCCATGACCATTTCCCAGTGTTCAGAATGCTGTGTTTTTACCCTAAATAAAAAATACATCCTAAGACATGAGCTTTGCAACAGGCTACACTTCAATAGTAGTTGACATTTGACTTGATATTGACCATCTCAAATGACAACAGCTTTAGAGAAGTTGTAACGTGCAGGTTGTGATCCCTTTGAAGAGCACAAGAATGCCTGTGACTGTAGGAGCAGCATCCTGGCTATGTTCCAGTTTGGCTAACTGCATGCTGGTTTTTCTAAATTCATGTTTATTTGCAAGTTTGATCCAAAGCTTCCTAAAATACCCTTTTTCTCATTGCCACATTCTGGTCCTAGACTGACTGGTTGTGTTTCACTGGTAGGTGAAGCCATGTTCACTTCCTGTATACCTTTTAAATGAAGAAATAACCTCTGTTTTTAATGGGGAATCCTAAATCTCACATCTGGATGACAAATAAACGGACAGTAAAATCCTTAGAATCCTTAAAAAATATTACCTACATATATGATAAATTTAATTTTATTGCTTAACACTTCTTCCTTTGCCATGTACCCCCCTGCAAAATAAAACTGCACCAGTAGTAATGTACATGGCAACAAGAGGAAGAAATCTGCCAATGGACCTGCTCTGTGGAGTAGGGGGAAAAGCCAAGAATAAAGCAGCTCACAGCGTGGGTGAGCCGACGATTTAAAAATTACAGAGTTGTCTGATTCAGTTGTCAGGATATCAAAAACATGTATTTAGAAACACGTGAGATAATAGCAAATAATATAGCAAACAACAAGTTAAAATCTGAACGCAAAGGAAATATGCAATTCGGGGATTTTCTGTGTAGTGCTAGCTGCGTGGTTTAAAAGTTTTGTTTTGCAGCAAAAGCCTGAAAAAAGGAGCTAAACGTTAACATTCTTCACTTTTGAACATAATTAATGCCTATTAAGCTACAACTTCTGCATAATTTAATTCTTAGGGTGGCTGTTTCTTGTTTCCAGCTCTGTCTAGAACCATCTACCTGTTTCTGCCAGATTCCTGCTGAAAATGCAGAGCTGGAGGTCACATCTTATTAGATAATCATAGAGTGTAAAGATGCTTCTCAGCTACAGAGAGAGGATAAAGCAGTTGCTCTTTAACAGATGCCACGCTATATGAATTATGTCATTTCCATAGTTATAAAACAACTCGAGAAAATGTACTGTAACAATATGATGTATGCTGGGATTGATTACCCCAAAAATCCTTTCAAGAGGAAAAACAGAGGGAGGGAGGGAGGGGGGAGAAGGAAAGGCTGTTTCTATCCAAGCTTCAAGTCCTAAAGGCTTAGCTTCTGGGGAGAAAAAACCCCCTCACATTCAGTTGTTAGGTAGGGTGGTCATTCCATTTGTGTATCCATTATGTGCATTAAGCAGTCAAATATATTCCTTCCAGTAAATATGAATAGTTTAATTTGTTCTGCTGAAAGAGAGACAACTATCAGAAATAGCAATAAAAGTCACATAATGAAATAAGAATACTAGAAAATCCGAGGATTTTAGTGTGGTCCATTATTCATTCAATTCCTGGCAGCCTTTATGATTACAAATCACTTGATTGACTAACTAGACATTCTCAAAGTGAATTATGAATCAGGTTCATTTTTCCTGGTTGAGAGTTGGTACATGTTGTAACTCTTCCACTTTGTGATATATCAAGTTCTTGTAACAGTAATAAGAGATATAATCAACTCTTTATTTCAGGACAAATAAATTGCCTTTTCAAAAATGAAATGTGGTTGCTAACATTTTAACAGTGTGCAGTGTAATTCCTTCCTGCTATTCTCAGGGTGCAATCTGCTGCAATGACACAGCTTTTGGGTGTTTGACTTTGCTGGAATTATTTTAAGAGCCTCACACCACGATGACCCTGGTAAAAATTTGGCACAGGCGCTAAGAGCCCCAGTGGTTCTTTTTTTTTTCTGAAAATAAGCCCCTCAGCCTCAGCCTAAACTCTGGGCTCCAATTTGCCCTTTTGTGCCTGGCTCTGATCTCAACTAGGGAAGGCCGAACAGATTTAAAACTGTTTAAGTTTACTTTGGGAAAAAAAGAAAAGAAAGAAAGAAAGAAAGAAAGAAAGAAAGAAAGAAAGAAAGAAAGAAAGAAAGAAAGAAAGAAAGAAAGAAAGAAAGAAAGAAAGAAAGAAAGAAAGAAAGAAAGAAAGAAAGAAAGAAAGAAAGAAAGAAAGAAAGAAAGAAAGAAAGAAAGAAAGAAAGAAAGAAAGAAAGAAAGAGAGAAAGAAAGAAAGAGAGAAAGAAAGAAAGAAAGAAAGAAAGAAAGAAAGAAAGAAAGAAAGAAAGAAAGAAAGAAAGAAAGAAAGAGAGAAAGAAAGAAAGAAAGAAAGAAAGAAAGAAAGAAAAAAAAAGTAAAATGAATCTCTCCTAAAGTGTGCTTGACCCTCAAGTCCTCTTGCCTGAAAAACTCCCTCAGGCTTTTGTGGAAATTATGCAGGGGGAATGACTGGCACTCTGGGGTGGGAGTTATTTGTAGAACAAATGCACAATCAGATCCCAAATACCCCTAGAATAGGTTTAGTGTGAGGTGCATTTCACCTTCGTGATGGCTACAGGGAGACAAAACTTTAAAAAAACCAAAATAAAAATTAAAAAAATAAAAAAAAACAAAACAAAAAAGAAAAGAAAAAGAAGAGAAAAAGAAGAGTGGAGAAGAGAAAACAGGCAAGGCAAGGCAAAGAAAGGAAACGGAAAGGAAAGGAAAGGAAAGGAAAGGAAAGGAAAGGAAAGGAAAGGAAAGGAAAGGAAAGGAAAGGAAAGGAAAGGAAAGGAAAGGAAAGGAAAGGAAAGAAGAAAAAAGATAAGAAAGACAACCAGGCTGAAGATGCTGAAAATCTGTGTGGCTAAGGGTGCTTGGCACCTGGAGGTCAATGCAGCTGGGACTGCTGGTCTTTCCTTGTGGCTGGTGGTCTCTTGATGCTTGTGTCCTGGGGTGTCAGGGATGGGAGGGGGGCTGTAGGTTCACAAGATATCACTGGGTCTGAGGCACATCAAGTCCTCTGGTACAGAAGCCAAAGCAGTGCATCTTCTCACGCGAGGCTCAGTGCAACAGCCTCGACACAGCTCCCTGGTTTGCAGGGAGGAGAGTATTTTTTTTTTTAATTTCTTCTCTTTCAGGGAGGTGATCTTGGTTCTTGGGTGCTTATTTTGGCAGCGGTGAAGGGAAAGGCTGATACACAGTGGTTTCACATTATTTATAGAACAATTTCAAAGACTTTAATCCCCTCTCCTTCCCCTCCCAAACACAAAAGCATGTTTCTAAAGCAGGATCTTGTGGGAGAAAAGATGTATTACCACTTCAGTTTTTGGAAGACCTTAATGTGGTCATTCATTTCAGAAACAATGGTTACAGACTTCAGATTTATTATTTATTCATCTTTTTATCTCATTTCTAATCTTCTAATAACCTTAATTAAAGGCTGAGTAGTTTAGAATATTATTAAATAGCTTTCAGGATTTTTTTAAAAAAAATTCTGATTACATCATGAGCACAGATTATTGAATATTTCATTCATTTCAAAATTATGATTAAGAGGATAATCCCGAAAAAGATGTTTGTAACAATTTTAACTAAGCCATGTTAATTGAGTTAGGGGATAAGAAATGAGATTTAAAGGGTGAGCAAGGGGTAAAAATCAAAGCCCGCCTAGTTTTAAAATCAAGTGGATTAAGAGATTGGTCAGAATGGAGGTGGTGGTGGGTGAAAAAAAGGAATGAATGGTTCAGATAGAAAATTCACTTACCTTTAGGCCACGTGCCTGTCTTTTCATGGAAACAGAGTGCTCTGGCACCCGATGTGACGTGGTTAAACACTCAAGGTAAAAAGCTCTCGTTACGGATCAACAGACTGCACATTGCTCATTGCCAGGCGAAGGTGTGTGACATGAAAGGACATGGAACAGTCTGCTAGACTGTAACCACTGCTGCTCTGTCCCCTGGTGTGCCCAGGCTCAACAGAGCAGCCTCCAGCATCCCTGTGTCCCACAGGTAGGGATCACTGTCTCAAGAGATGCGTTTGAGGGGCACCAAGACAGCAATGGGCTTGATGCATTTGGTTTAGGATGTTGAGTCTGTGTCTTCCCAGCACTGTCCCCTTGCTCTCACATGTGTTTGTAACTCACTACTTGTTGGCATAACATCGATTTTGTGAGGCTGTTTCTCCTTTAACTCTGAAACGTTGGTTGGGAATCTTTTATTGCAGATTTTCTGGTGGCCTCTTCCTTCTTGGTGGCCATCTTCCTCCTCCTTCTCCTCCTCCTCGCCATGCAGAGGGCTTTAGATGTTCAGTGTTCCCAGATCACCACCACTTCAAAGAGGAGTACAGCCCAAACATATCTGGAATTGAAGCCAGACATTTTTACTCGTGTTCCTTAAGCTCTGCATGGGACCAGAGACATCCACATCCTGGAGGAATATCTGGAGTCATGGGTATAAATGGCAACTACAGCACCCTTGGCAGTTCCTCCACTGTGGAGGTGAGAGGAAACCAGTGCCTGTGAAACTGAGAGTAGGTGGAAAAAAGACACGAAACCAAATCAAAAGCAGGGTGCAAAACTTAAGCAACCAGCAAGGGATGGTAGAGGCTGGGTGCTTATGTTCAAAAGATGGACAACAGCAACCTGGAAAAGACAGGCTAATCCACAGGAGCAACATCAGAGAGGTTATCATGTGCATATCACTTGCACGTGATTTTTTTAGACTTACAATAACATCACTGTGAATTAAAGCAATCTTAGGAAGAGCAGGATAAATCAGCCCATGAACCATGGACACTGGGAGGGCAGCACATGCTGCCTCTGTCTCTGGAACGCTTGCTGGTTTCATAGGATTTGGTTCAGGGCCCAAAGGAGGATCTAAAACATTGCACATCCCAATGCAGCTGAGGAGAAGCTGACTGGGAAAAAGCAGCTCTTAAGCCCCAGAGACAGAAGAATAAAATGAGCTTGAATTTAACCAAGAATAATAAAATACTGTAATGACTGATGGAAGCACTAGTTATGTAGGTTGAGATTTAATCTATTTAGGTCTTTTTCCTTCCAAGCTTAACAGCTTTAATTATTTTACAAAGGAAAAAAAAATCAATACATCCTTACACACTATTAATAAAAAAAAAAAATCAAGTATCATTGATATATGAAAACAGAAATCATAAAGAACATATTGCATTCACACCAACTACATACCGAGCAGAATGTTAATAACATTAACCTTTACTCTATCAGATATTTTCAAGAAATACCACTATATTTTTTGCAACGGCTCATATCTGTCATTTAACTGACATGTGATCTTTGCTAAGTTTGCCAAATCACTGAGGCCTGAATACCATTCAGCAATGTTAATTTTGTTTTCCTATTCCAGCTTTTACACAATTATTCTCATGGCAATCATTCTAGCCTTGAGTATAAATAATACTTCAAGTGGTTTGTTGATATCCAGAAAATGATGTGTATCTACATTAAGAGATTCTGGAATCTAATGGGAGAACTATGCATATTATTAAGCTGAAATGCCTATTTCTTTCCTCCCAGATGGGAAGTAGTACAGGGTAGTGCCATGGCATATGCATTAATTTTATTCCTTCCGCAAATTTTAGCACATATTATTTTTGCAGATTTTGAGTCCTTTCATCCTATCAAATATCCAGGAGATTTAAATAGTTTTTTTTTGCTGCAGAAAAGAACCCAATCTGAACAGGTGGGTTGAGGAAGAAGAGCATGGGAGCATTCTGACCTGGAGAACAATAAGAAAAGAAATGATAGTTCGGTACGAGGAATCCTTGAGGATTAACAGAGGCAAAAAGAGAGACAAGAGAGTAATTTTCCTGGCTCCCATATTTCAGTCCTACAGATTGGGAATGCTTGCTCTGAAGGTCCTAGTGATAAATAAAGAGCACATTTGCAATGAGGGGGATTACTACCAAAGGGTAATGAAAAACATAAATCCCAATATCTGTCCATCAGCATTGTTAGCCCATTAATGCACACAAATACTTTTCTATTTGAAAATTATTCTGTAAAAGATTTCTTCCTAAGCCTGTGCTCACAGTTTTTATTTTTCATTACTTGCTTTTTTTCAGTCCCAGGCCTCCTCTTTTTTTTTTTTTTTTTTTTTTTTTTTTGATCCACTGGGACTTTTTATTTCCTCAGGACCTGAGCAAGAGGAAGGAGCTTACTGTGTTGTACGAGGAATATTTGTGTGGGAGTGAGCTGTGTGGGAGCATTTCCTGCAGCACTTTGTAGATACTCTAATGGCCAAGTTTAAAATCAGGATTGTTGATGTTTGTAGATGTGCAGACACAGGAGGGCCTCAGCTGGAAAGGCTGATGCTCTGAGGAGTCACAAGGCAGTGCAAAATGAAGGTTGGACTGATGTGAACACAGTTTCTTTCTTTACCTTTTTAATTTCTGGGCTCCTGTAGCTTGGTCTTTCAACACTTTTGAAGTTCATAACCAGTACCCATGACCTGTAGGGAGTTTTAACTTTACATCTGCTAATGCTTTTGGCTTTGAAGACCAGGGTCTACAGTTGGTGTTGAGTCTTCAGGAGAGCCCTGGGGGTAACAGGCTCAGGAGAATGGTGCAGGTTAAAAACCTGATGGTTCCCCCACCCTCTCTCAGCCAAGGGCTGCAATAAAATATCTCCTGTAGTTAGTTGAAGGTGAAGCTACTCTTCTAGCTCCAGAGAGGAAAAAAAGGTACCCACAGGTGAGAATGTGGGTGTAGAGAAGGCATGTGGTGCTCTCCACAGCCCGCGACCCAAACCAGCTCCCAGGAGAAGCTTTGCCTGTCATGCATGCATGATGGTTGTGTCTCTCTGCTCTGGAAAGCAGGAGCTCTGAAGGACCTCAGTGGGTACCTTTCTCCTCCCCACTGTCTGAAGGCTTTCTAAATGAAGAAACGAGTAAAAAAGTGGTATTAAGGAATACAGGCACAGACTGCTTGAGCTGAGCACCACGTTCCCCAGACAGGTCAGCCCCAGCAGTGTAACACATTTTAAAAGCATAGAGCTGATGGCCAGACACAAGAGTGCATAACTGGCTGCAAATCTACATATAAATGGATCTTTTCTGTACCTGGCCCGATCCATTGTGGTTTTAATTCAACCCACCTACTGTTAATAAATACCTCAGGATCCTCTTTCTCCCCACTGAGTAGCTATGGTCAAAATATGCCTGGTGTAGACATTTCAAGCATCCTGGGCTTAGATATCTCAGCTAAATGCTACCACTGGATGGGATGAGGACAGTCTTTATTTCAGCACTTCTTCATCTGTCTTTTTTTTTTTTCCCCCTTTTCTTCTTTCCCATCAACACAGATGTAACTTTTTCAGGATAACTTCTGTTATGTCTGAATTCCTCTTTGTGCTCTTCCCAGTACTTCAGGCAGTGCTGCACTGCAGCATCACACCCCTCTCTGGAATGCTACTCCCTCAAGACTGTCATGGCACAGAGAGATGGGTAATGTTTTCTGAGCTCCTTCCACTATTATAACATTTTCTATAGAGGATCAAAAATGGATTGTTTTCATCTTGACATGCAAATGCCAAGGCTGTGCCCTTGGCTGGCATCTCAGCATTGGCTACTGAAGTAACAGATAGGGGGGCAGCAGATTTTTGATATCACATATAGAAGAGGCAGCCTTACTTCTCAAGGAAAAAAACCAAAGCCCCCAAAAATCTAGAAAATCCAACCGTAGTTTACTGTGACTTGCCAAAAAAAAAAAAAAAAAAAAAGAAGGTTAATAAAAATATTTCCTCATGCACTTACTGGATACTGTATTCAGATGCAGCCATTGGTCTGTACAGATGCAGATGAACACTGTGTGCAGCTCGAGATCTTACTGATATTCTCTGACCTGCCCAGTTGCTGTGCCAAAGCACTGATGGGAAGAAAAGGCAGACGAATAATTTTAGACGGTCAGGTTGCAAGCCTGAATACAAACATTCAATAAACGATGGGATGAGAACAGAAATAGGAAGGATTTCTGAGGCTCCTCGTGAAATGCTTACAGAGCTAAAAAAAGGTCAGATTCTTCACCAATTTTCACTCTGCACAACAGCAGTTAAGTAAATGAAATAACATGACCTGCAAATCGGCGCAGGGCAGAGCCCGCAGAAGATGTCGATAACGCTGCAAAAGTAATTTTGTGGTTTCGTGTTAGCATGAAAGAAAAGATATCTGACCACGAGAGCACCCGCACTGACTCACTGTTTCTAATTACTATTATATTCTTTTTTTTTTTTTTTTTTTTTTTTTTTTTTTTTTTTTTTTTTTCTGTAACAACAGCAGAGGCAAAACAACATCAAGCAATTGCCTCCTGGCTAGCGTTCTCAGAAAACCCTCATGACTATTGACTCAAATGAGCAGCCCAGCAAGTTAAGTTGTTAGCTTAAATGAAAATTATAGCAGAGATGAAAATGTCAGCCTGGGAACTGAACTAATAAGGGAAAGAATGTGCAACAAAGCTGCCGGCACAGTTTTAAACCTCAAGGAAGAATAAAGGAGAGTGCAGCTACCGAAATTAACGTGTGAGGCTGATGTAAACAGGAAAAATCCATATCCATCGTTGTGTTGATGAGTGCAAAACTCTCAGCAGCTGAGGATTAAGAAGCTAAAAGTCAAGATAGGGTTTTTGGTGGGGTTTAGCAGCCCAGTGCCACTGCCAGCTGGGTCTAACCCTCCTGCTATTTGGCTTTGGAGCTGACAAAGCTTGGGTTGGACAACCTGGATGTAACCTTTGCAGCAGCTCCTGAGGAATAAAGGGGCTGTTTATAAGCAGGAGGACTAAAGATTCTGGTGCAAGGTCCTGAGCAGGGCAAGGAGTGGAAAGGGAAAGGTGACAAGCCACGTTGGGCTTGTTCTGCACAGCCCCTGGCTGCTGTTCAGGCTGAGGTCTTGGATAGAGTCCACTGACAGGCGTCCTGCCAGGGGATTTGTTACTGCAAGAGCTTGGCTTAGGCAGGATTTTATTATAAAAATTGTCTTGATTCTTCTTCTGTCTTATTAAAATCTATCCCACCCTTCCCTTCCACCCCAGAAGGAGGAATATTTTGTATATATCTGGGTGAAACACACAAACAAATTCATTTCCCACGGATAATAAGTTCAGAGTGATTTGCTTTTCAGAGTCAAGAGCTCAAAATGATGAATTTATTATGCAAAGTAATAATTGCAAATTATATTGGCAAACTCCATTCCAGGAAAAAAAAATAATGTATTAATGTAACTAAAAGGATTAAAAAATACTGGCTGTTAACTTGGGGCTACTGCAGATATTTTAGGAGGTTATATATCTCTGTTCCACCTAAACCACCAGAGGCAGTAGCTTTCACTTTAAAGGTCTAGTGAGATTCTGTAATTAATGGGCCCACCTAATAGCATATGTTGCAGTTGTGTTGAGTAGTGGGACATTGTGCATTTTATGAAATAAAGTGATGGCAAAGCTTAGCGACATAAAAATTTGCATCCCTTTCTAGTTAATTTTTTTAGTGCAGAGAAAAGAAATATATCAGAGTAGGAATAGGAAAGAACTTGACTCCATTTTTATTTGAGCCAGGCTAGCCTGTGCCTTCAGTGAGGTGAGTGAAAAGCATATTTTGACTTTTTGGATCCTTACAGGATGTGAGAAACCTCATCAGAAATCCCTTGGAGATGTACAGGGCTTCCCAAAGATGACTGTAGCAGCCCAGCTGCTCTGGGTGAACCCAGGGGCAGGCGGTTACTCCTCCTTCAAGTTGTACACAGGTTCCCTGCAAGACTTGGTCCTTCATGTTCATCAGCATGGGGTCCTAAGAGTTGCCAGGGTTGAGGTCTCCAATGCAGTGCTTGTCAGTGACATGAGGTCTATTCGCTTTTCTGGATCTGTGTGTGATGTCAGGGACATGGGCTCCTTCACAGAAAAGCACAGCTCTGTGCTGATGCAGGAACATCTTCTTCTCTGGCACACATGTCCCACTAGCAAGTACTCTACAGTAGACTATACTCATCAGGATAGTTGGGATTTATGGGTAACTACAGGAAAAATAAAGATAATGTGATTGCCATCAGCCTTGCAGCAAGTGTGGGTAGAGCCCTTCTTATCTCTTTGTTTGCTTAGCCAAGCCCTGATGATGATGACCAGTGCTGTAATTCATGGACATGGCACCATCAGGAAGTGATGCAGCTTGTTAAATTAATGACATTTCAAGTATACATTTCACTGAAACATGATGGTCTGAGCACAAGGATGGGATTCAAGTGCACCCCTGACTCTGGCACACCTCCTGGCTGTGCTCTCGAGATGGTCCATGGAGTTTCACTCCCTGTGAGGGAGATGCCTGAAAATTAACCTGCAGATACCAACCCTGGAGCAGCTTCTGCAGACCTGTGAGACCCTTAGTGTAGCTGTTCCTCCAGCTCATGCCACCAGACATTTTAAAACGTGCCTGCTTGTAGCTAAAGCCTTATGTGATGTCTTTTCATGAGGTGGTGATCAGGTTGGTAGTTATTTAGCATTTGCAGGGGACTTTGAAGATGCAGGAGCTGTGGGAGTTTGCACGCCACTGTGAGCCAAGAACAAATTGTCTAACACTTATTTCCTCATGTCTCTTCTAGTAATGTGCCTTATTGACAGTCATTGCTATGAAAGGAGTACCACCTTGTGGGAAAAAGTCACTGGGAAAAAGAAAAAAAAAGGGGAGTATTGGTAATCAATTTAGTTTAGTGTATAAAAATTGAACTTATGATCAAGAACTTCTCCACTGAGCAGTAAACTTCTATTTTGCTTTTCAAGCAGAGCAGCAGGGACCACGTTTCACAGATATTTACCCAGATGCCAAGACCAACATGCATTAGGACTGTCAAAGAGGAGCAGTCTGCAGCCTCTGGTGTTACCCAACTGCCCAGCCTGCAGTATCTGTATAAGGTACAAAAAGGTAAACCTGCTCCCCAGGTGTCACAACTCAGTTCCTCCAACTGAATGTCAGACTGTGTTTTGGTCTAGGTCTTCCCACAGAGACCAGTTAACTCCTTTAAATACCTACTACATTCTGTACATTCAACTGAAAGCATAAATAACATCAGGAAAGGGAATTGGAACTTGGCAAAACTCTATAAAGTTTAGCGAGAAACTCAGCTAAAGCCAATCCTCTTGCTGTTTGCAGAGCTGTTCTTGTGAGGGAGGTGTTTTGGGTCATGTGTACTTTGCTTGAGTGTTTTGATATGGTTTGAGAAGTTCCTGTCACTTTTATTTCTTGTTCTCAGTGAAATTGTTAGCATGGCTGGTGGCATCAGCAGCAAAGGATGAGGTAGCCAGCCCTGTACCATGAGAAGCCACAGCTCCAGCAAAATACATGACAGAACACTGAGCAATAGGAGTTGAAGTATCACAAATGGTTACAACTGAACTCAGCATGCCAAAGACATGAAAAAAGATTGTCCTGTTCCTTTCTAAGTTGTAATGTGGTCAGGCAAAGCTAACTGCAGGGTCTCCAGTGTGAGCAGAAAATGCTCAGATCAGAAACCACATTGGTGGGGCCCAGGCTGCATTGAAAAAAATGCTATAAAAATAGGGAGTCAGGTCTGTGTTCCTTGCTGGGTTCTCAAATGATTTTTTTAGGCTTTGGTTTTCTCTGTTGCCTTTGAAACACACAGGACTGTGGGATTCTATCAGTTTTCAGCCTTCCAGATCAGTATCATCATCAGTATCATCCTTTCACATCAGCATTGACTGCTTCTAGCACTGGTGAGGAGAAGAGTGATGCCCAGCAACTGGTTCTGCCTATCAGGTGTGTAAGAGAGGCTGGCTCTGTGTTGCTGACTCCTGAAGACACCAAGATGATCCTGGACTGAAGGGTCTCCAAGGCTGATGTTGCTGCAGATGCCTCCTGGCCTGCACCCCAAAATGCTGAGTGGGTTTCACACGTGGTACCCCAAAACGGGTTCAAAACAGTCACCAGAAGCATCCATTCACTTAGTAATCAACCAACCTCATGAGTGTGAGTCTTTTTTTATTTTGTTTTTGTTTCCCTTAGAAGGGAATCACTGTTTTCTGTTAAAATACTTTGGAAAGAGGAGATAGAAAGTGATAGTGCCCCCTCCTCCCTCCTTGTAACACAATAGCCTTATTGTCAGAGCAGCCACAGAGGGACACGTGGGTCCCATTTCCCCTCCTGCCTCAGGCAGCTCCAAGACATCTTCCCCACCCAGGGAAATGTCTGTGGTCAAGGATTCAGGATTTTCCAGGGCCAGTGATCATGGATGAAAGGGAGCACAGCTCCTGGGCTCAGCGCATCCCTTCACTTCCACTTGTTGGTCCCAGGATTGTTTCTATCTTTTATTTAAGGACCCATTTCAAGTGAGAACACAGAGTCCTTGGACTGGAGTGGTACAGTGCTATGGGTTGCAGGGTTGCATGGCTGCATGGTTGCATTTAGGCAAGAAAGCCTAAATTTTTTTATTTTTGTATGGATTGAAACTGAAGAGATCAGGGATATTCAATGGGTAAAAATAGGTAAGAAGAAATATATTAGCACTGTTCAAGATAATTAATCATACCAGGAAGGTAAAACTCTTTCTGTTTATCTACTCAAGAAACAAAATTTAAAGAAGCAGAAAGGGAGGAAAAATGTAACTAAAATAAGACTTTCTTTTCTTTCATCTTTACTTTTTAGACAAAAAGTGTAATTAACCTGTTGAACTTACTGCTACTAGGTATGACTTAGGTAAAGAGATAAGTAGGATTATGAAAGCATTAGAGGTCTATGTGTAAAATGGAAACATCTATAAGATACTGTGTTAGTGCATAATCTCAAATATTTTTGTATAAAAGATCAGTACCAAGTGAATCCAAGTGTACCAGCTCCTGTCGAGTCAAAAACCTTGTGAAGCACCTCTGTTTTTATCCTGGATCTTTACACATTGTTTCATAAAAAAAAAAAGTCTAAAATATGAGCTTTTATATTGCTTATATGTAACAAGATTTTGCAAACTTGCATGATATTTATATGTTTAAATCAGTGTTTTTACACTGTAACTGAAACTCAGACCTGATAAACAGAGAGGTAGAAGCACAATCTGACAACTCAGCTGGGAACAAATGTTGGAGCTCTTATCATGAGAGGCAATCCACAGCAGTCAGGGTCTGATTTCCTACTGTAAGTGTGCTCTTAACTCACAACAGGAGTGAGCTGCTTTTTACAGAATGGTTGTATACCAATAATGCAGTGAGAGAAAAGGATGGATACCAAATTCTTTATAAGTGCATGTCGTGCAGGCTGAGGTTAAATATTTTTTTTTCCCACACTGTAAGATAAAGGTGAACACTGATGCTTCGAAAGTCAGAGAGCAGTTCAGAAATGTACTTTCTGTGGTAGTGGCCCCCAAATATAGAATCTGAATTGCATTTGAATTCTCACAGTCTCCTCTAATCTCTTTGTGCTTTTTTCTCTGGCCATCTCTTCCCTCCCACTCCCAGAGTTGTCCTTGTAGACCCTTTGTGTAGCCTGGGAGTGAGATAACCACCTGATTTTCTGGTTTGTGCTGAATATATTGTTTTACTGCTGTGAAAGCACAGAGAGGTCTCACCTTGCTGCTAGAGCCACCACCTCACATCTCTAGTTTGGAGAAAAAAATCTTTGTATCCACCAAAAGGAGTTAAGCATCAGCTGGGCTTCCCAGTATCCTTGTGCCTTCAGGTAACACTGAAGTTTTTACAGTCCAAGGATGTTTGATGTCTTGAATAATCAGGACCAGATAAATTATTTCATAGTTAAAACTTTTCCTACTGATACAAATGTAACAACAAGATTTAGATGTGGATGATATTTAATAATCCCAGAGTCCTTCTGCTCTTGGTCCGTCAATTCGTCTGCCTCACTGTTTGCAAAAGACACAAAAGGTGTTGCAAAGGGGATTCATTTGGGCAAATTAAACCTGCAGTGGGATTTCAAATGCAGGCATTTGTCCTCTGGGATTAGACATCAGCAGCCTGTGGAATTACTTCTGACATTTCATCCATCATACACTCAGAATAACTAAACAAACCAGTGCTGCTCTCTCCCTGCTCAAAGAACAACTTTCACAGAACCTTCCCATAGAAATATCCCAACCTATTAGTGTCAGGAAATAGTGCTTGGAAAGCTAAGAGGAAAAAAAAAAAAGAAAAATCTTCCACAAGTGAAAGGCAGAGATGTTATCACATGTCAATAATGTGCACGGGGAGGTCTGCCTGTAAACAGCTCTTTGGCTGTGGTAAATGGGAGTGACACAGCCAGTCTGGGTATATTGATTTTGTTCAGTCCAGGAATTTACATCATAGGAGCAATGAGACCTATAACTGCAAGAACATGGACTCACTTCACCTCAAGTAAGCTGCCAAACTGGCATTAGGTGAAGTGGGGAGAGGACCCTGCAAAGTCTCCCTCTTTTCCTCTTCTTTGTTTGAAACAGCACATTTTTAAACACACAAGTTTTCATCATTTTACCCTGTGTTTTCCCCCTTTTTCATGAATCACAGAGCACATATTTCAGTGGACAAAGTACATATTTCAACCAGCTGGTTCCTGGCTACATATGATATACCTAGATTATTATATATATTACATAGATTATATGTAATATTTAAATACCATAGCATAAGTGAACAAAAAGTCTGGACTAGCTTATTATTACAAGATAATACCCTTTACATCTATATTAAAAAAAAAAAAGTAAAAAAAAGTTGTCTAATAGACCTCAAATTGGTTTCCCATTCTGGAGAGACCTCCAAGGATATATTGCAATTACAGAAGGTTTTTTTTCCCCCCTCTTTTAATAACTAATATAATGTGCTTTGAAGTAATGTAGCCTCACGCTGAAGCCTACAATCAAACACCTAAACTAACAAAAAAAGGTAAAACCACCGCAAGGGAGAATTTAGAAGCGGAAGTGCATAATCAGATAAACAAGAAGAAAGTTTTGAAAAGGATTGCAGAGAAGTAACAGGAGATATTGCTGGTGTGTTTCTTACTTCATCGTTGTTTTCCTTCAGTAAAAGTTCTATCAGCTGGGGAGAGCTGCTCACTTCTTTGAAGCTGGCTCTTGTTTCTCTGAAATCAGATTCCTTATTCCCAGGGCTCCATTCTGTGATGCCAGCACAAACATACACCAGCAGCTGCACAGCACTTTAAAGAGAGTTAGCAAGGAGCTATCAAACCATTACTTATTCCATTTTAGATCTCTGTCCATTATTTTCTGTGAGCAAGCCTGGAGTATCAGAGAAAACAAACATTTGGGAAGCCTGTGCATCTCACCTAAGGAGTAAAGCTCACCTGCTGCTAGCTAAAGATCCATAGGTGAAGAAGTGCCCCAATGGGAAGAATACTCCCTTTCCCATGAATAAAACCTTAAAAAGTGCTTGAAGGGTTGTCACTTGGATGAATATAGCAAGTTTTGGTGCAATGAACCAAAATGTCAGCCTTCTGTCAGGATCAGGTGCAGTTCTGGATATTTCTGCATGTGGGCAGCACATCATATGGGCTGCATCCAACTGTGGCAGAGTCCCCTTAGAGCCAGTAAGGGTTGTGAGGTGGGTAGAATGAAGAAACTAAGCTTGACATTTTTTTATTACTTCCAAAATTACTTTTTTTTTCCCCCCCTTTTTTTCTTATTGTTACTGAGCCTGTTTTCTTGTGGTTGTGCATGTGTCTCTGTGTGTGAAGCACAAGCTATTGCAGACAGAGATTGGCTTTTCATACACACAAGTCTACATTTATCCTTTGGCTTGAGGTACATGATGAGTAAAGCCATTAACAAGATAAAATAAGCAATAGCAGAGCCCTGAACTGCTTTTGCTTCAGAGGTGCCTGTGTGACTGGGGGTTGTTAATAACACTGGAAGTGTCCTTTGCTTGAGAACAATAAAGATAAACTCCACCCCAACAAAAATTCAGCAACATCTCAAGTGGTCCTTTATGAAGAAAGATGGGTTTTGCTATTTACCTTGCATGGCTTTTATTAATTTTGTCACTGGAAGCACTACATGGAGCAACCTGTGGAAAAGGTAAAAAAAACCCCCACAAAACCCAAACAAATACTGTTAAACATGGCGAGGAGATCAGAAAGTTTCAGGGTGTAACTCCCTAATGCTTAACAGCTTTCTAAATTTTAAGATACTTGCAACACATCCTTGCCTTCATTTTCCTTGGGAAAAAAAATTAAAAAATCAATTAAGTAAAAAAACTGAATGAGGAAATGCTTCTTATACATACAGTTAGCTATGCCTGGTTGCTGTGGCTGTGGGACTTGGATATCTTGTCAAAATATCCAAGGTATCCAATATCTTGGATATTTTTGGCAGTTTTCCACAGTTGACCCCCAGAACAAAACTGTGGGAGAAAGCACCTTTCTCCTCTTGCTCCCCAAAGAACTGAACTTCTGGATGAGTATCCAGGGTGGATCTCTCTGCTCACATCCCCATGACAGAGGTAGCAAATGCTCTGCTCAGAAAAGCCACTGATTTACAGCTTGGCTCTTCATCTATCCTCCTTTTTTAACCTATGTATAAGTGGGTATAACTGATTTAAGTCTCCAGTACTAGAAAGCTGTGCTGTTGACAGAGCTCATCCTTGCACAACAAGAGAAATTCGGTGGTCAATTTCTACTGTGGGAGGAGGAGGTGTGAGCTGGTCCATGAGCTGTCCTGGGAGTCAAGCCAATGGTCAGATTCCTAGGTGGCTTTTCCATCTTTATCTCAGACTGCTTTGCTTTCTCAAAGAGCATATTTTTATCAGCTGGGACAGCAAGTCAGAGAGAACGAGGCAGGGTGGGATGGCTTGGGAATAGAGCCAGGCTTTGCTGAAACCAGTAGTTCAGTCATTCACTCAAAACATCAGAGGATCAGTCCTAATCCTCAAGTCAGTGATACATCAGCATCAATGTGGAAGACAGTGCTGAATGTTTTTGGAGACACAGGGTTGGATGTCAGCTTCAGAGAGACACGTACAGATCTGAGTTGCAGCAGAGCAGAGACAGGCATCAACTCAGGGCTAAGGATTTCCCCAGACACTGTAAAATTAGGTTACTTTATATATTTTTTATCCCCACAGACTTTTTTTTAATATCTAGTTCTGCTTGTAAAACATTCACAAGTAAAGATATCGTAGTTGTTATCCATGACTGAGTAACTTGCAGTAGCTTTTTAAGTGAATTATTTTTTTTTTCTGTCCAGAAAAAGTGTTGTTTTTTTTTTTTTAATCTTGGTGCTTGGAATGGGGAGTGTAATTTACATGTGGCCCCAGTGTGGTGGCAACAGCTTTGGTATTTTGCACAAACAGACATGAATGGTTTGGAGTAAACAACTCTCAAAAACCAGACTGGATGAAACTTGGTCACTTTGATTTTCAAAGGTGGTCTTGCAGATGCTGAAGCAATAAAGCAAAAGTTGTCCTTAGTCCACTCTCCCATACTGATCAAATAGTTGTCAAACATATATGCCAGGCTTCTTATCTTCTTCTTACGCAAAGAAACCCAGTGAGGGTCTGTGGTCCATCATTTAACCTCTTCTGTCCATCCCTTTTCTGAATTAAAAACAGCGTAGTACTTAGATCACCCTTGGTCTCATATTCTCCAAACTGCTATTTCTAAGCCTTCTATGCCCAAAACCTTTGAAAATATCCTGAACAATTCAAAATGGCAAAGAGAGAAGTCAAGACACCTACAATACCTTGTGACAGTCCTGGCCAGCTGGAGAAATCTCTTCCAGACCTATAGAATTTGGTTGGGCTACACAAGCCTGAAATCAACAGTCAAGCTCTACTGCTCTTTGTTTCCTGCCCGTGGATGGAAATAAGTACTCCTAGCTGAGAGGAACTAAATTTTATACAGTTAAAGGTGGGTGAGTTGAGTCCCACACATTTTTTTTTACAGCTAGATATTTCTATGAGCAGTGTAAAACAAAGTCCCTGTCAAATAAAGAGAAGTTTTATAACATTTTATCTTGGTTCCTACGCATCTCCCAAAAGACATGAAAAAGTTTCAAAAGGTTGTGATATCATTTCATGTAAGGCAGTAGATGAGAGAGACAGCACACGGCCCTAGGCTGCAGGGAACAGCTTGATCCCATATTCCTGAAAATCCTTAGAAATTCTGCCACACTGGACTAGGTGCACTAAGAATAGTGAGGCAAAACACTAGACTGGTCTCCCTGTACTGAGATTAGGCTAAAGAGAGATACTAGACTCACTGGGATCCTTTCCAGCTTCTTTTATTTTCTTGGTTTGTGATCAAATAAATGTATGTAGGAGATGTGTTCTGTGAAGAAAACCTGATTTTAAGTGTTTTTACACAGCAAGGTTACACAACACTGGAGGGGCTAATCACTGCAAATCCAGATGAAATTATGGCCCTGTTGATGCCAAGTGCAAACTTTGCCTTGACACATGTGGGGGAAGTTTCCCAGAAAAATTAACAAATTTCATCATTTGTACTTCATTCCCTTCAAGCAGCTAAGATCACAAATGCCTCAAATGTGGCTACAAAAGGCATAAGAAGAGGTAAGTACTCAACCATTGTTGCTAAAACTCCTGTTTCCTTACAAAAGCAGTCGGCCCTGTTTAGAAATTCTACAGATCACAAAGACCAATCTGTCACTCCAAGGGTCAAAAATCACACAATTAGAGGAAAATGTTCATCCCTGACCTGGTCTGTGCATCACCTGATGGTCTGCAGTCATGGTATGCATGTGTTGACATCAACAAAGCTGGCAGAAAATCACACATCAAGATGACCTTGACTTCTGCTTTAATTAATTGACTTCATAATCTGTGATTTTTCAGGGGGGGGGAGAACATGAATATATAACTGACCTCTTTTGAAAGAACTGTACCTCCATCAAGTATAATTATTTTTCTAGATTAAACCTTTACAACCTCTTCCTATACCAACAAACACTATCTTGCCTCAAATGTGGTGTCAGTAAAAATGTACTTAATGTACTGACTTAAAATAAATTGTGTCAGGGCTTGTTTGTGTGTGTTGCATTCTGGAAAGCTATGTGCCTCCTCCATTGGAATAGCTTATAAAAAATGCCATACACTGCACAGGACAGAGTTCCTGAGGACCATAGCTTTGTAAGACTGGTTTTACTGTAAATTACCACTAATAGGTCACTGAATACTTAGGTAGAGTCCTGAGCAAGGACAAATATCCATCTATTTTTTTTTAAATTTAGTTTCTTTAAAAGAAAAAACCCAACCAAACAAAGGGACAGCAGCAAAGTTTTAAGATACGTAACCTTGAGCTATGTGAAGTGTCAAAATACCTTTAAATACATGCCAATAACTGATTGGTCTTGCTTTATTCTTATCTGGGGATCATTTTACCCAATCAGAACTTCAGTGTTCCTTTCTTATTCTGGGTGTAAGACCACGCTGTTCACACTGGTTTCCAAGTATGACAGATTCCAGCCCAATCTGATATCACAGTGACTGTTCATTTCCCACTGGTGATCACCCCCTCATCTTATGGTTGCAAAGAGAAACACAGAGAACGATCACAAGACTCTCTATAATAATAATGTATACTTTACATGCATCCATATTCTAGCACTGAAGCTAAAACACTGTGCTCTTCTTCCTTACGTTGCCATTTCGTTTGGTGCAAACCTTAAAAAATAATTGGAGATCAGTATTCTTTCCTGAGCTCATTTCCTATGGCTTTTTGTTTGTTTTTTTTTTATTTTATTTTTTTTATTTTTCTTGTCAAGACAATTACTGCAGATCATCCTGTGCCCGATAGCAGGTAAATAAACTAAACAGAGATATTTGTAGGCAGCATGCTGGCAAAAGAGTGAAGATGCTGTTCTTCAAACCCCCTGAGCCCTTACTTCATCTGGGCTGCAGTAGTGAAATTGCTGGTGTGTATCTAGGCTCTTAGGACACTGCACTGATGCTATAGCTCTGCTACTTTTTCACTACTCTTTAAAAGGTTTTGGCCCTTGGTCTATTTGCAATGCACAACTGTAATTAAAACCTGCAGACGTTTTCCACAGGCTGTGGAGAGCTGGATTTACATTTCCACAGTGATGGTACATTTGCTCTGGCTTGATTGTGTGCGTGAACACTTCAAAGGGATGGACAAGAAATAGAGGTTTTCTCAAGAAACAAGAACAAAACACATGAGCACATGAGCTGGTGAGGAGCAAAACCTTGACACGAGGGTTCTTCCCAGACCTGGGAATTGTCAATTGTGCAGTCTACTCAGAGATAAGGAGGAAGATCTAAAGTGAACAGAGGGAAAAGCCTGGGTTCTCATCCTGGTTTAATTTGCCAGAGGATGCTGTTTCCCTGAAAACAAGGACGTGTTCTCCCCCAACCTGCAAAAAACAACTGGGTGAAAGATTGGCAGCTATCTGCAGAGCCAGCACACCTTGCCCTCTGTTCCCTGGCAGGAGATGCTTTTTAATGGTGGTGTGGGTGATGGAAGGGGCTGGAGGGGGGGGGTTGGCCAAGACAAACACAACACAACCACCTCTCTGCTGCAACCCAAGTCTGGTTCTTGCTTCAACACTCCCAACACACTGCAGGCTCTCAAACAGGACTTGTCTGCACGCTCCTCTGTCATTTTACATCACTGAGCTTGGGCTTTTTGGAAACCTCAGAGTGAAGCTTTGCTGCCATGCCCTTGAAGTGCAATTTTGTGTTTACCAGAAAAAAGGGGAAGGAATGGAATGAGTCGCAAACCCCCTCTTAATTATTGATGCATATAAAAAAATAAATAAAAAAAAAGTCCTCTTGTGTTCTGAGAACTGGTGTAAAATGTCACAGCTAGAGAGAGTTCCTCTCCAGCAAGTTATTCTCAGTAAATTTGGTCTGCTCGTTGCACGCATACACATATAGATATCTCAGATCTGTCTTTATATACGCTTTCTCTTCATGAAAAGCATTCTGACTACTTAACAGGCATGTGGGATCCTGCATAAATTATGCTGATTCTATATGATTCAAACTATAAAATATAAAATTACATTGCATTTTTGATAAGCATATACACAAACCATGTGGAACGTGAAAGGTCAGTCTGGAAATTCCTCATTCTCTTTTGTGAATTATATATATATATATATATATTTATCATCCAACAGCTCCATGGACTTCAACAGGGCTGAGTAAGAGATGTCATGTAAGACCATCATGTGGCCTTTCTTTAAGACCATTTCAGGGTTCCCATCCTGCTATCTGATTTCTACACAAACAGATGTGTACTTAACCAGTGTCAGTGGGCTGATTTTTTGGCTTGAGAAGGCATTTCATGGATCAAGGCCATAACTGTTAACTCAGCTACCCAAACCAGAACATGATGAAGCTCCATTTAATCTGTTGGCTTTGAGATTACGTTAACTTTCAGCTTCATAGATACAGAGTGTTTCTCCACCAAAAAGGTGTAATACTCTTAGGGTATGCTCTCAACTTTAAAGAGAGACAAACATCACACAAGGGGCAGAGAACAAGAAATATTTAGTATCCCTGAGGTGGACTTCACTGGAAGAATGGCAACACCTACAGAAAATAAGACCTTTTCAGGATACTCTGAAGTATCCAGACTTGCTTGTACAGGTGCTCTAAAAGGAGGTAGGTGCTTGTTTGCAGAAAGAACAAGTTCCTATGGATGCTGCTCAGGTACATAAAGACAGATGCAACCTCAGAAAACCAAACCAAACCAAACCAAACCAAACCAAACCAAACCAAACCAAACCAAACCAAAGCAGCTGTACTTTGGTTCTGGAGATGAGACTTCTAGTTTTAGATCTGGAGATATTGGTACTTAGGGGACAGCTGTGTATTGCACAGGGATCTGCCCTAACATTATGGTGGGCACTGAGCCAACATCCTTTGAAGCCCATGGAAACTCTTCCACAGACTTCCACAACTGTCTGAGTGGGGCCTGAAACCTGCAACCTATTTCATTTTATTTTATTTTTTTTTTCTTCTCAGTCACCAGCATTCTCTCCCCTCCTGGGTATCATGGTTATGGAAGCTAAATTAGCCACCCCAAAAATTTAATAGACCACTAGGCAGAGGTGCAATTTCTGTGGCAGAGGAACAAAGGCACCTACCCATTTTAGAGAGTTTTGCAGTGCCAGTCTCCTTCCACTGCTACCCATTTTAATGTCACCTGTGTTCAGAAGTACAAGTACTCTCTACAGGGTTCTTTTCATACACTTTTACTGGACTCTGCCTAGCACATTCACTGATCTCTGCAGCACTTCAGCATGGTCTCTTTTTACAGATGTATCACACATTTCACTCCTCTAATATATGACATACAGATGGATGCACCTACACGAGCCCTGTTGAGTCAGTGCTCATTGGTACAGCAGTCAGGCATGCATTACAAGCAGAAAGACTCATTCTTGACATGAATAAAAGTGTCCTGACATGTTCTACATGGGATGAGCTTCAGTGGCTTTATCTGACCATTATTTTCCAAAGCATGAGCACTACTGTAACCTTTGTTGGTTGCTAACTGCTAAGCACACTGTCATGAAGCCCATATGTATATAAAGTTTCAGTTTCTACATATATCTTCCCTGTGCCTAAGCAAAAATGGCCGAGAACTTTGGAAGGAAATCTTTCACTTGGGACTTCAGAGTCTCTTAGATCACAGTGTAACCATGATGTCTGCAAATGGTTGTCTGGGTTAGACCAGGACTGGAAAGTTTCAGAATTACTCCATGCAGGATTGAATGCTTTCTCCTTGACACATGAATCATAGAATCATAGATTTGGATGGGTTGGAAGGGACCTCAGAGATCAAGTCCCACCCTTGCTCCACTCCCTCCATGGTTCCCAGCCCATGGCACTGAGTGCCACATCCAGGCTCTTTTGAAATATCTCCAGACACGGAGAATCCACTACTTCCCTGGGCAGCCCATTCCAATGCCTGATCACCCTCTCCAGAAAGAAATTCTTTCTAATCACCAACCTAAACCTCCCCTGGCACAACTTGAGACCCTGCCCTCTTGTCTTGCTGAGAGTTGCCTGGGAAAAGAGCCCAACCCCGCCCTGGCTCCAACCTCCTTTCAGGGAGTTGTAGAGAGTGATGAGGTCTCCCCTGAGCCTCCTCTTCTCCAGCCTCAACACCCCCAGCTCCCTCAGCCCTTCCTCACAGGACTTCTGCTGGATCCCTTCACAGCCTGGTTGCCCTCCTTTGGACCTGCTCCAGGACCTCAATCTCCTTCCTGAGCTGAGGGGCCCAGAACTGGACACAGGACTCAAGCTGTGGCCTCCCCAGGGCTGAGCACAGGGGCAGAATCCCTTCCCTGGACCTGCTGGCCACGCTGTTCCTGAGCCAGCCCAGGATGCCATTGGCCTTCTTGGCCACCTGGGCACACTGCTGGCTCCTGTTCAGCTTCCTGGCAATCCAGAAGTTTCCTCAGTCCAATGAGGTCACATTACTGCCCACAAAGGTGCAAAGTTTTCATAAACCATTGTTTCAGATCATACGAATGCAACTCATTGGCTGATTCTGGATGATCATTTCAGCACCACGAGCTGCAGAACATTTTAAAGGGCATCCCAGAGGGATTGCTTCTTGACTGGATTTACAAGGAGCCCTTCTGATCCTTCAAACACACGGCAGAGATTAATCCACCAGCTCCCTTAGCTGTTACCACTTCTGTTCATCTTCCATTCTGCAACTCTGTCACCCGTGCACATGTTCAGCGCAGTCTTCCCTGGCTGTGCACTCAACACAGTCTGAATACAGGCATCAAAATCTGGATCTAGGCACGGTTTGAATTAGATTTCTCTGTTTCAGTGGAAGGAAAGATTCTTGGAAAGTTGCTCCATGCCATATTTCAACTATCTACAGGCAGTTGCTACAGATGAAACTTTTGTTATTGTTAAAAAAAAAGAAAAAAATATTATCTTCCTAGTGAACTGATTGCTAGCACTTAAAAAAAATACCTTAGAGCAAAGTTGAAGACTGAAGTGCAAAGGCTAGAAAAATCTGGATACTCAAGTGAAGAAGCTCAAAATGGAAACTGGTACACCTCCTTAGCCATGTTTTTTTTTTCTGTACTAATCACCTTTCTCTATGAAGCAGGGGGAGACAGACACAGTACCAGTTTTAAATCATTTTCAGTGTCAGTGAAGGGGATGACTGTAACAAAATAATTGTTTGCATCATAATATTAGTAACAATGTCAGAAAAATCGGTGCCACTGACTACAGAAGAATGTGTGAAACAAATAGGGGTCAGGATCAGGAACCCTGAAATGTGAATATTCAATTAGCAATAATAGAAAAGATGTGGGGCATGGTATGTAAATTAAGGCTGCCTGGGGCCAAATGTTTTCAATAGCGAAGCCAAGAAGATATTAAAAACACCCCACATGACTTTGTTTTTCAGCTCATGAACAAATCCATGTTGAAAATATGTTTATCTGTTCTAACAGCAAAAACAAACACATTCCATAATGTATGTATTAAGAGGATGTATAACTCATACAGCATTCATGGCAAGGAAAATGTGAATATGTACAATAAGTGTTGTGACAGGGGAGGGGGGCGAAGAAGGAAGAGTGGTAAGGACAGATGCTTGAGAAGAAAAAAACATGCTCACCAGAGGTTTTTACATGGACCACAGCATCCCATGTCCCACGTGCTGATTTCTTGAGCAGACCTGTTGCCAATATAAATTTTTTCTTCGACTCTAGAATTTATAGGATGTGCTTGGCTTGCATCAAGAACACAGCAGTTCCTTCCCCACACAAACAGCTATATCTAGCTAGGCTGGATATAAACAGAAAGACTGCTTCACTAATTATTTGTACAAAGACAAAGATAGCTGCATTCTGGAAAGTTCATAGGAACAGTATTTAAAAAAAAAAATTTAAATTTTTTTTTTCTTACTGTGTTTTTGACTTTCAGGGCTGTCAGAGTCCACCAGAAAGCATCTAGACTTCCATCCACAGGAAGGTAATTCACAAGTTTATTATTCTGATTCATGCAGTGATATATACTTTTTTTCCTTACTGGTATTTGGTATTTATACTGCTTATTTAATAGCAAAGTATTTATACATATAGGAGTTTCTCTTCTTACCTGGCCCCCTGGCTTTTGAGACTAGCTGTGTGAGCAAGTAGTAGCCCAGAGCTACCAGCACTGTAAAAGTTTGTGCTAGGGAAAGGAGATTCTTACACATTCTGGAAAGGTAGTACACTGATGTGCTCCAAAAAGCAATGTCTTTTTCAAATCAATTTATTTACTTTTATGAGTGATGTTAAATTTATTAATAAATGTTTGCAGAACCAATTTTTTTTTTTTAAATTATACTCTATATTATTTCTCCTTTTCTACCCACTTTTGGACCAAGGGTTTGAAACACTAAAAGAAATCAGCAAGGGTAGTAACAGGAAGATAATTTTCTGAGTGCTTCACATACTGTAATCTTCATCCACTCACTTGTGTGTGAAATGCAGCTGAAATATGGAATACATGACTGCTAGGAATAAGTTCCTAGCAATCTGCAGCAAAGCAACAGTGAAAGGAGGTGAGGGAAGAAAGAAGAATGAAGCCAGTGGAGAACCAAGCAGCATTTTGGACAGGCAGAATATTGATGAGCTGCAGCCACCTAGGTCAATAAACTGAACCTTGGAAGGACCCTTTTTAAAGCACATTTTAAAGGCCTGAGGGACTTTAGTTTAGACTCTGGGATTAGCATTCCTCTTGTGCAAAATACCATGGAATTTTAATGAATGCAAGTAGTCAGGATTTCTGCTGTCTCCCAGAGATTTGTTTATTTACTAATTTAGAGACATGTTTAACATCTTACTTCAGTGGTGCATCTGTATCAGCAGCATATTAAGGCAATGGATAAAAATCTGATGCTGAAAAAAAGACTTGTCTGTGAGCCATATATGGTCCTAGGCACAGCTACAAAGGACCTCTGAAAATACTGTCCCTGGCTTAGAAAATAAGATATTAAAAGATTACAATTGCATACTAATATAGCATCAAAGCCCCCGGTCATGTTTGTTGTAGGAACATCCTGCTTTCAAAATAAAAGAAAAAAATAAGGCATAATTTGAGTTTCTGCTGTAAATATATGCCTATTTTACCTTTAGACAAGGATTTCTCTAGGGCCTGAGTGGCTTTGCACCTGGTCTGATCAAATACAGACTTAATGTTGAAATATAACATCAGGCCCTTTATTGCTGGTCCTCAAAGGGAGTCAGGCATTTAACTCCATTTGACAGAAGCAAACAGACACTTTTCAAGGTCTGTGTCTCAGCATCTCCAGCATCTATTTAGTTATTTTTTTCTTTCAATTATTTTCACCTTTAAAATCTTCCTTTATAAAAGCAGGGACTCACCAGCAGTGCAAGTGAGGGGTAAGGAATTTTCTGGAGCCCTTGGTCTCATGTTGGGTGCTGAGCCCCAGGTTGGCCCCAGAAGCTGTGGCTGCCCCATCTCTGGCACTGTCCAAGGTTGGATGGGGCTTGGAGCACCCTGGGCTGTGGAAGGGGTCCCTGACCATGGCAAAGGGTAAGAACTTAGTCCCTTCCAACCCAAAACAGTTTGGGATTCTATGATTCTAACCACTAACCAAGAAACCTCACCCAGACTGAGTCAAGAACTTTGGCCCAACCAGGTCCAGCTAGATCCAACACTTCGTGTAAGAGGCCCAGATGGTTTTAAGAGGTCTGACCAAGAAAGTTGACTTTGGCCCCAGGACTTCTGGCATTTTATGCTGTGCAGTTGATGTTTTGAAACAAAATCTTAAACTTCTCATAGAATTTTGCCTTTGTAAAAATTAAGAAGCTGCCCATATGAAATCTGGTCACAGTCCTGAAAATCTGGCTGTCTTCTTTCTGTTGAACAGAACAAGAAAATAATACACAAATCCTCCAAGAGCATTTTATAAGGCTTCTGAAATTTAGTTACACTCTCAGCAACCCTCAGGTTCAGTTTCTGGAGCTACACACGTATATTCTCTTTAACTTAATTTGTTTTATAATGTCAGAGGTATTATATTGTTATGTTATTTTTAGCTCAATTTTCATCTTCTTGAAAAAAGACATGTGGTTTTGTTATGATTTAAAATAAAAATGTTATAGACTACTGGAACCAAGCCAGAATTTGGTAAAATCTGGCTAGATAATGTATTCTCCTTATGATAAACTCAGCAGAGTGAATATTCATAGCAGAAGTAGAGTTCCCTGAAATATAAAATTTATGATAGAAGTGAAGTATGTTCTTAAGAACATTTAAGGTATTTTTTAAAAAAGCAGCTCTCTAATTACCTTTTAAGTCAATTACTTCACTTGCTTCCCTGGTTACTCTACTCTCCCCCAAATGTATAGGCTGAGTTTTTCCTTTTTGTTTCCCAAACAAGAGAATAAAACCTATGAAAAATCAATAACAAAGTTCCCATGAGCAGCTGTTAATCTGCATACTTCACCATACATTCAAGATAGTGATCTGACTGGCATGGGGCCTGATATTTTTAATGAAGCATTTTCAGTTCGTAAAGTTAGTAGCAGCAAAGCCTTGGAGTTGGTAGCAAAAATTCAACTGCACATTTGAATGCTTAATTTTGTGGCTATAAACAGCTACGTCACACTTCCAGCAACAACAATGGGCGAGTTTTCAGCACTGCTCTATCAAGCAGGCATGTTTTCCATTTTATTCTTGTATATACAATTAAAAGCATTCCCAACAGAGAATTCTGCCTACGTTCACTTCTGAGACAGAGCATGAGAAGTGTCTTTCAAAACTAAAAATCCTGCCTTTCCTTAGTCCAGATAATGAAAGAGCAGCCCAGCAGTACCCTGTTAATTCTAAGGGTTCCATTAAAAATCTCAGTTCACTAATTGTCAATACTTGCCCCAGCGTGCAATTAATAAGGAGATCTCTGGTCATGAGGGAAGCCTTTTTTTCCTTCTGTGTGAAAAGGTGAGTTTGGCTTTTATCAGGGAAGAGATAAGGAATTGCATGCAGGGAGTATGGGCAAGTCCTCCTCTTGCTCTAGGGGATATCCACCAGTGCTTGCGTTCTTGTTGAGTAATAATGAGATACCATAACCAAACAGTAGAAGATGCATGTCAGATGGTTCTCCAATAACACTAGGAAAAAAAAAAAGCAGCTGATGTATGGGATATTGAAGGCAGATTAAGTTGTTAATGTATATTAGTATATTCTTAATTTCCTTTTAATTGAAAAAGACATATTGACTTTAATTAGAACCATTTCACAGGAACTGTCAATTAGCACATGTCAAACTAGTTAATTCAGAACAGAATTCTTTTAATTAGGGTCTGCTTTCCTTTAACTGTGGGGCCAATGAAATCAGCCTTTCCTTATCAAGATTTTAAATGTCTCTAAGACATACAATACAAATGTAGTCTCTTATCTATTATTAGAAGCCCATATGGATAACATTAAAATGATGATGCTGGCATTGTTCATGCAGCACAAATCAGAGTTTCATTTATGAATGTCTGAAAAAAAAGGGGAAAAGATGGCTTTGAAGAAAGACTATTTTAAATACTCAGATTTATCCTACTTTAAAGAGACTACAAAATTTATGACACGCATGTTCACATTTAAAGTATTATTTAATACGTCTGCTCAAATAAATGGGCCTATTCAAACGTTCTGTGTGTTCTATCAGCCAAAGACACATAAAACATTTTCAAAGCATGCAGTAACATTATTCCCTTAAATGAACTGTAATCAAAAGGAGAAAACAGACTCAATGGTTTTTTTGGAGACAATATAAACCCAGCATTGTTAACTTTCATTGCATGTGAAGATTTAACGCTGATCCAGTGGCTGTGAACACCAGTGAGCTGATGTCATCTCAGTTATCAGACAGCATTTAATCCCAGCCTTGACTTTCACATATATATTCTGAATATGTGAGTTTTCTGGTGGAACCTGGCTTGTGTCTGACCTATGGGTGTCAAGACCTTTCCTGGGGTTTCTGGGAGCTGCCATGTGCAACACCTGTGATTCTGGCCATGATCCCTCAGGAGCAGGAACAAGCTGAGAGAAACTTAACAAAAAAAAAATAATAAGAAGGAGTAGATTTAAAATCTAGACTTAGTTTTATCATGTGGGGTTTAGCCACTGTTTTACTGACCTATATCAACAGAGGATTACAGAGATTGCTAAAAGGAATACTTAATAACTGAACTGTGGATTCCAAAGAGGATTATCTGGTAATATTTTTCATGTATCCTGATGCACTGTTGAACATATTAAGGACCTGATTATGGTCCTCAGTACCTCAGGTATAAATGAACCATCATTTCCCAAAATGGAGGCAATTTTAAAATTTAACATTCTTTAGAAGTACACTTTACCAAGCGTCCTAATCACACCAATTTTTTTCCCCCAGGGCAAGTCTTTGATATTTAGTGGTTGGTAGAGTTGTAAAAGTGCCACATGGTAAAAAAATGTGCTAAGTTTTCCACCAAAACTTTGTAAAGTGGATGGACTTTATTTAGATGATCTGCAAAACTGAAAAACTTGTGTCCTGGGATTTCTCCAGCTCCTGCAAGAGGCTCTATAGACACATCCCTTCAATGCTTGCTGCCCACTTTCAAGTGTACCCTACCCTGAGTATAACCAACAGCTGTAGTGCTACTTTTAAATGTGATTGTAAATAAGTAACATAAGACCCTGATATTTATTCATTAATCCTATTGTGGCTCATATTAAATCTCTACTTATCAGTTTAAATGCTTACCATAATTTAGAACTCTATAAGCAGATCTAAGTCACTTTGCCACTGAATTGCATAATCCAACTTCTTTTATAGCACAGCAGAAACAATGCTTTGGGTTTTGATCACATTGCTCAACCAGCAATATATTGTTTGTTTCAAAGTGGCAGTTAACAATAACTCTTCTTTTAAAACCATCCCCACATCAACTGTGCATAGAAAGCATGGGTAGGTTCATCACCAGGGTTATAAAACCTCAGGTGGATGCCTTTGTGCTCACGTATTACACATTATGCTGAACTTTAAACCACAGAAATAGTTGAACACTTAAAAATAGAGGAGATTTTCAGATTACAGTGAAATTTTTAGTCTTTGCAGTACACTAGTCGGGTGGGTAATAATTTATGTGATCCATACTGTATGGCTGAGACAACTGAGAAAGAGTTGTATGGAAGGAAAGTAATTTACACAAACCCCAGACTGAGCCAGTTAGAAATGAAATTAAAATTATCTCGTGATCCTCCCTGCAAATGCACTAATGCACCTCTCATCCAGCCCAGTGTGTACCATGCCCTTAGAGCAGTGCAAAGCACTTTTTTTTTTTTCCTAATTAATACTAAGGCGATTCATTGCTTAGCAGCAGCACTAATATTTACACACGTATGGATCTCGTGATTAAGTAGCCAGCTTCAACTTCAATTAAACCTGACAGTTTCTGATAGCAAAAAGTCATTACAGAACTTCAAAAGCACTTGAACTGCAGCAAGATCTTTACAATTATCTATATAATATCTTTCAGCCTCTCTTGGCTCCTTGATCTTCTGCAGCAAGTGCAACTTCTCTGTCAAGTTTGTTCTGTGAGAAGTTGAACCTTACTTAATGCATGCTATTTTAAAAATATATATGAAAATGCTGCAAATGCACAATAGATTTCACTTGGTCTGACATTCTTTTTGGGAGAAGTGCTTAACAAAAATTGCCCATGTGAATCATGTACTGTTCATGTATTGTTCATGCATCAAACCAAGAGTCATTTAAAAATGACTAGCATTAGGGAAATGTAATAGCTTTTTAACAGATTATTTAAATGACTGTAGCTCTGGTTTCCAGTCATTTTATCCAAACAGCTATGGCAGTACTATCCCTGAAAAGGGAGTAACTTTCTGATTAAACTCTTTTGTTGTTGGATTTAAGAAATATTTTAGAAGAGAGAATTTCTCAATTATGTATTCATCTTTCAGAGCCCGGGCATGGAGGGTGTAACAATTTGATCAAACCCAGCTGAAAGCATTAATGGTTTGGAGGATTCATTTCATTTTTACATTCACAGCAAAGAAAGCCTTTAAATACATTCAGGGCAGAACAGTTTCTTCAGACTGACCACTGCATAAATCACTTCCTTGGTAGCTCCTGCTCTTGACTTTCCTGGTAGCTTTGTGGACCTGACAACAATTGAGCAGTGATTTTGTGCATTTTTTGAAGCCAGGTTATCAACCTGTCTGATTCCTTATTTTTTATTTTATTTTATTTTGCTGGCTGTATGCATCCCAGTATTGGGACTGAAACTGAAACCAACAGATCCCCTCATCTGCTCATGTTCTGGTGGCTCCTTGGCAAAACAATGCCAGTGGATAAACTTCTCCACCCCTTTCTTTTTTTTCCAAGGAGAGCTCCTAACCATGAGAGCCACTACAGCAACTGGTTTGCAGCATCTGAAGATGGAGCCTTCTCCCATTACACTGGGGGGATTTCCTCTTTCTAGAGTGCTCAGGACTGATGCCTTTCATTTACTGTTGCTGTTTGGAAACAGAGCCCAGATTTTTCCTAAAAAAATTATGGTCTTTCAGGCAAGTCTCCATTCCACCAGCTCTTTCTGACAAGCCCTGTGGATCTTCATGCTGATGATGGAAACCACTTAGTGGAAAAATAATGCCATGGAGCCTACCAGATGCCCAATTATTTGCAATGTGGTTCAGTAGCTGCAGACAGGGACGGTCAGCTGGCTGCTCTGTTCATAGAATCATAGAATCATAGAATTGGCTGGGTTGGAAGGGACCTCAGAGATCATCAAGTCCAACCCTTGATCCACTCCTGCTGCAGTTCCCAGCCCATGGCACTCAGTGCCACATCCAGGCTCTTTGGAAATCTCTCCAGACACGGAGAATCCACTACTTCCCTGGGCAGCCCATTCCAATGCCTGATCACCCTCTCCAGAAAGAAATTCTTTCTCATCTCCAACCTAAACCTCCCCTGGCACAACTTGAGACCCTGCCCTCTTGTCTTGCTGAGAGTTGCCTGGGAAAAGAGCCCAACCCCCCCCTGGCTCCAACCTCCTTTCAGGGAGTTGGAGAGAGTGATGAGGTCTCCCCTGAGCCTCCTCTTCTCCAGCCTCAACACCCCCAGCTCCCTCAGCCCTTCCTCACAGGACTTGTGCTGGATCCCTTCACAGCCTCCTTGCTCTTCTCTGGACCTGCTCCAGCACCTCAATCTCCTTCCTGAGGGGCTGAGGGGCCCAGAACTGGACACAGGACTCAAGCTGTGGCCTCCCCAGAGCTGAGCACAGGGCCTGTTGTCTTGAAGAAGGGACCTGTGGACCATCATCAGTTCCCTGATCAGAGATGAGGAGCTGCTGCTGCTGCTCCTGCAGTGCCTGTTTGGCATATTCCTCCATGTGACATTTCCTGGTGCTACAGCAGTGTCAGCTACTCTGTTATTAAACGATTCTCCAAGCATAACTAAAGCATTCGGGTTGCTAACATACATAATAAGTTATATTTAAGAAGGTTTCAAATCAGCACATTGTATTTTGCAGCGAAGTCATAAAAATATGCTAACATGATAACATCTAATGAGGGAAATGTTGCATGCAGATGTCTGTTTGCCTATTATCCCATAAAATGACTGTATATTTTTATTTATATGAGTAACGCTAGACACAAACATTTTACAAAAAAAGCATTCATTTAAGAAATGTATAAACACAATGAGTCTAATATAAGAAACTGTTTTAAAACACATTTTTTAGTGTTTATAAAATGAAAAGAAATAATAAAAAAATTGTTCCACAGTATATTTTTTTGCCTCCCTCATGATGAGAAAGAAATATAGGTTCTCAGCTGGCATATTATTTGTGCTGTGGCAGTGAAGTGAAATTTGTGCCTCATGTCATGTATCCTTTACACGATGCAAAGGAGTATAATTTTATTTTTGTTTTATTTGAAGGCTCTGTCTGGGCACATTGGCCACCAATTTCATTTTTATTGCAGTGCATGGATAGCAAAGTCACATATCCTTACGTTAACGCAAAGGGCATAAGAAAGGAAAGAGAAAGTATAATTTTTGTTGTTGCTGTTGTCATTTGAAATTTCCATAGTGTCTGTGCACATTGGGTACCATTTCATTTTTATTGCCCTGTACTGATAGCAATGTCACATATCATTAGGTTAAAACCAAGTTAGAAAAAAAAAAAAAAGGAAAAAGAGATCCTCCCCCAACTATTACCATTGTTTGAAATTTTTTGTACTGTGTGAATGTAATTTCTGCAGGGTGGTGGAAGTGGTGAGATGTCTAATATTAAGTGTAAAAAAAGTGCACTAATTTATGTTTTTGAATTGCTGCATGTGACAATGGGTAGGAAATGTAATTCCAATAGCATTTCTCATTGGTGGGGAGATGTTAGTTTGTTATTGGGAAACAGTTAATGTGGAAATACCTTTCTTTTAGCAAAATTTGAACACCAGAGTTCAGTTGCTCCAAATCTGTATATTTTATTAAAGCACTTACATCATGTATCCCAAAATAGCTTCTGTGGCCACCTCATTGTCTTTTAACTCCCAAGAAGAGAACATGACCTTGACTTTGGGGTGTGGGAGGTTACTTGGTGGTCGTTGTGGACCATTCCCTCATTGCTGATATGTGTGAACTGCCACCATTTGAGATGCTGGAACAGCTTGCTCAGGGAAGTTGTGGCTGTTCCATCCCTGAAAGTGTTGAAGGACAGGTTGGATGGGGCCTTGAACAACCTGATCCAGTGGAAAGTGTACTTGCCAATGCCATGTGCCTTCCAACCCAAACCATTTTGTGATTCTATGATGTATTTGGGGATCACCAGGATCTTGGCCTTACATGAGATGTCATTATACAGGTCAGCACTGGCAGCAGTTCCCTTGGGTTCCTTTGGGAAATTTGTGCCCTAGTATGGTGAATCTATTCCCAACCTGTGTCTTCTTTTTGGAGAGCAAAAGAGGCCAGCTTGTATCATTTTATTTAATCTATTATTAACTGTACCACGTCCATCATTACCTATTTATCCTTGACTTTTGGAGCTACTCTGTTGACATCCTGTAAGTCATTGTCCATTTATAAGCCAGTCTTGGACAGAGAGATATAGGAATGCTAAGAAATGCCAAGCTTCCCTGAGGTTCTTTGTATACAGCTGTGGTAGGTCTGCTAGTTTGAGACAGAACCCATGCATTGCAGCTTGGACCTTGCTCTCCAGACAGAATACCCCAAGCTGGGCTGCAAAAATGGTGAAAGAGTGGAGGGTATGTCCTATGAGGAGAGGGAGAGGACCCTGTTTTTGTCTAGTTTGGAGAAAAGGAGACCGTGGAGTGACCTCACTTGTTCTCTGTGGCTTCCTGAAGAGGGGATGTGAAGAGGGAGATGCTGACCTGTCCTCCTCAGGATGCAGTAACAGGACAAGAAGGAATGGTTCAAAGCTGTACCAGGGGAAGTTCAGATTCGGTGTTAGGAAGCACTTATTTACTGGGAGGGTGGCCAAACACTGGAACTAGAGAGGTGATCAATGCCCCAAGCCTATCAGTGTTTAGGGACATTTAGACAGTGCCCTTAATAATGCATTTTTAGTTCTGGTCAGCCCTGAAGTGTCCAGGCAGTGGGATTGGATGGTTGTTGTAGGTCTCTTCCAATTGAAATCTTCTCTTCTCTTCTCTTCTCTTCTCTTCTCTTCTCTTCTCTTCTCTTCTCTTCTCTTCTCTTCTCTTCTCTTCTCTTCTCTTCTCTTCTCTTCTCTTCTCTTCTCTTCTCTTCTCTTCTCTTCTCTTCTCTTCTCTTCTCTTCTCTTCTCTTCTCTTCTCTTCTCTTCATGGCTGCTCTAATTCAAATAAATTAATGACTCAAGATAAGAAACCTGCATCTTAGGGGCACCCAGGCCCTTTGCACCAATCTTGCAGTGTTCCACTTGATGCTCACAGTGGAGGTCCCCCCATACAGGGCAACCTCAGACAGCATATTCAGAATCTGCAGGGTCCATTTCTTTTCTGCCACACTATGTTTTGAACATGAACATTTTTTTTGAGCACTTTGGGCCCTGCAAAGAGCTGTGGTAGTTCCAAGCTTGTCCATGGGTTTTTGGAGACCCCATAACTTGAGGTGGGATAAAACAGCTTCCAGGCTTTTCCAGTCCTGATAAGTAGAAGGACAAAGGGGGATCAAGGCTGAGATTTGTGGTCTACATGAACCAAGCTGAATCTGGAAGGGCAGGAGAACCTCAGCCAACACTTGTTTCATGAGAGCTGTCTGACATTAAACAACCACAGATGTATGTAATAGATTTTGTGGTGTCACAATAGACTATGTCCCATTAAGCCACCTGAACACATGAATACATGACAGCTAGCATGGTTTACATTTTTAATGCATTTCCTTTTGTGAGGCTAGGAAAAGCCTCCTCTTCACCCACTGCCACAGGCTACTTGTGCAGCACTCCATCTTCAAAGCATCCTGTATCATGGAAGAGAAAATTGTAAGGGGAAGGATAGCCCAAGGAATCCCATGAGTCCAACCATTTGCACCCCATCTGAGGTGTCAGCACCTGAATGGTTCCTTGGATGGTGTCCCTGGAGCAGATATCCTTCTGCAAGCAATGCAAGGACAGTGAGACTGGTTTGGAAGCCTCAGCTGCAGTGTTGGGCACATTCTTTGATGATGCTGGTGTCCTTTCACCCTCCCCCGTGCCTCAAACAGGACAGAACAAGTGTGAAATATTTTGTAGCAGGTGTTAGAGAAAGAGGGATAACTTGGAAGTTTTTGGAAGAAGTGCTGGAGTGGGAATATGCTGCTGAGCTCTCCATCTGGAGAGGAAACCCAGAACCACCCTTTCCTCATAAGCTGCAGGAGGAACAGGGGAGCATGTGTCTAAGGGGGTTGGAGAAGACAAATTCTAGCTTGTTTCTAAAAGCCTCCATATGTTTTTATTTGTGGTGTATATTTTCCTCTTGGCTGTGTACTGACACTCTTTTGTTTTTTACTGGCATGTCCCAGAACACTTTTAAGTTAAAAAACCCTAACTTATCTCAAGACTCCACAAATGAACTATGGTTTTTTTTTTTTTATTTTTTTCCCTTGGGTTTTTACAAAGCTCGATTGGGACTAATTCTCTAGTGCTCTGCACCTCGTTTAGCCCTTTATACTGGTGCCAAATGGGGGTAAAACACTGGCCAAAACTATCTAACATGCCTCTAATGCACTGAGTTTGAGGTCTGGGTTCATATACCAGTAATTTGTGTCCAAATCTTACATCCCTAGTGTGTCTTGAGCCTCTCCAGATGGTGGGGGATATTCCAGGTGTTCATAAGCCCCTTTCTCACCCATTTCTGTCTCCGTAGCAAAACCCTGACAAGGCTACAGTCCTTTAAATTAGGAGAGATGGTGCACAGATGTACACACACATATATATATATGTATAAATATGATTTCTTATTTTTTAAGTGGTAGAGATTATATATCTGTATGATTCTGTCTGTAAGCATACATATATATATGAGGCACTTTAAAATGACAGGGAAAAAACCCAAAACTTTTAGGGAAAAGAAACCAAACCCAAAACCCTGAAAAACTATTATGGGACTTAATTTCTGTGAAAACTGTGGTGTCTAGAAGCAGCTCAGATGGCTGCCCAGGACAGCTATGATCCACGGGAAGAAGGGGCAGGAGGAAACTGTGTGTGAGCAGCTTTAATGATCTGTCTGTGCCAGGACCCTGGGGGGACCAGGGGAGAGCTGTTAGCAGGAAGTTTAACTTCTTGACCAGCAGGAATGGCATCACACCATCTCCCAACAATGGCAATTTATTTGTTTTAGTTGGACATGAATCCTGGCAATTTTTGACAGCTGGAGGGAGGGGGGGAGGGTGTACCATGGGGGCTCAGATCTTGAGGACCATCCAGTGCTCCCTCCCAGAGGAGCAGAGCCCAAAACATCAGTTTCACATTTTTAAGGGATCCAGGAGACATCTGGGTGGGGCTGCAAGAAGTTTGGGGGTTGGAGCGTGGGATAAGCTGCCCGTGTTGACATAGCCATTATTCATTATAACCATGTTGACATAGAAATTACCAAAGTTCAGCTTTGGTAATTCCAAACCCACATTGCAGCGGCTGTGTAATGGGAGGAACAATAGAGAGCTGGATTCAGTATACAATGCATTTTAATAAAGTTCTTCATATGGTTTGATTTCTAAAGGATCTCTCATCAGCCTATTCCCTGCATTTTTGTGACAGTCACCACAAACATTGGCATGGGACTGGCTTAGGATGGAAAATGTTAGCAGGAAAAATGAGTTTTCTCAGTATGTTGAGCACCCTGCCAAAATACCTTTGCAAACCACCTGCAATCTGAAGACTTACTCAGTAAAGTATCTGCACTTAAATAACCAAGCATGGACTTTATCTACATCTCACATGCTAAAAAAAACCCCAAACCAACAACTAAAAAAGCATCAGGAGAAGAAAATAAAATTATTTTTAAAATCACAACCAAAATGATATTCACAATGGTAATTACTGTTATAAAACTCCCCCATGCAAAGCTCTGGCATGGATGTAATTAATGGTGATAGACACTGTTCCCCAAATGAATTCATGGTCAGAAAACTTTAGTGTTTTCTCATGAGCAGCTCTTTTGACCTGTTATCAAACCACAGTGCTTATCTTAGACACTCTTCAATGGAAGATGTCTGCTCTTGTGCACTTTTTGTATGATAATTTATCACACAAACTGCAGAGTAAAACAATTTATAATTCTCCTAATTTGACCATTTATGCATCTGAGAGCAGAGATAAAAAGAGCCTGGTGTCATAACCTTTGGAAAATTAAAAAAAAAAGAGAACAGGAAGCTGACTTATAGTAATCAAGAACTGGTTTTGCCCCATTCTTTACGAACAGGACAAATTGTGCACTGATGGCTTATAGACATCAGCATGGTCTGGCAAAGCCAATTTAATATGAAGTAGAATGTTGAATAGTAATTTTTCTGGGTGCTATATTCACCACCACCAAATCTCTATTCATGCCCCACTCAGGCAAGACTATTTTGAACAGGAATTTTCTCTGAACTGGAGAAATAGGGATTTGGCCACATGTAGAAAGTGAATTTCCACACTTCATGAACGCAAGCTCTGATTAAAAAAGTAACTAACTTTTCAGCAAATTAACTCTAAGTTGATTAAAACTATTCAGTCTGTTAACCTATATTGTCAAGTTTTTTTTAATACATATTATGAGATTAAGCCTCTAAAATATCTCTAGTTGGATGAAATACCTTCAAACTTCAGTCATAAAAGAACTATATTAAAGCAGACATTCAGATTAATTGATGATGGGATTGTCTAACAGTAAAGAAGAAACCTCAGAATAAATCTATTAGCCCTGGGTGAAATCTGGAGGTCATCACCTACTTTTTGTGATCACTCCCCCAAATACTTATACATGTAAGTACTGACCAAAAATGAATTAATACTTTAAGATTTAATATGATGTTATTCAAGATTTTGCTGATATGTACTGTTTCTGACCAGTTTATGTAAATACTCTAAGCTGTTGCACCATCTGTAATTAATGTGCAATAGATGAGGTTATAAGATAGTTGAAAGCATGTGTCCTGATTATAAGAGAAAAAGAACCATTCTAACTCAATTTCAAAATTTCTGGGAAAACAATTGTATCAAAACATGATAAAGCATGAGAATTTTGAGAATCAGATGTCAAAATGTGGCTAAAATTCTGAAAATATAATCATACTTCACCAGTTAATTTGAAATTGGTATTTTTCCTCCACATTTTAATACATTTAATAAGCAAGAGTTGTAGTAACAAATTAAGAGGTTGCTACCATGTCCTACAGAAGACTTGCCAGTGTTTAGTGAAAAAAAAAATACAGAGAAAATATGCTGGTACTTTTTCAAGCAGCTTTTAACTTGGAAACATAGCACATTTGACCTGCCATGAAGGGCAGTAGAATATGATCTGTTACAGACAGATAGGAAAAATTATTGGGATGGGCCAGAAGTTCAAGAGAAAAGGCTTTGTGCACACCTTGGTAAAGATTATCTTTCTGGACATCTGGTACAAGAAGTACAATTATTGGTAACATTCACATTTCCTTTCATTTATGAATACCAGAGTTACTAAAATGGTGTTTGATAGCCTACTGAGAGTCTGTCTTTTTCCTGGATTACTAAAGGAGTGGAAAGATAATCATTTGGGAAGGAAATTATTACTTTTCTGCCTTAGATTGATGGTTATATTAATTACAGGAACCAATGTTGTGTTGTGCCATCAGGTGACTTTGTGTATTACCCAACAGCTCTGCTGCCCAGCTCAAGGATGTGGTCCAGATGTTGGCCCAGAAGGAGAAAACACTTGCTGAACCAAATAGTTCTCTTTTTTCCCTCAAAATGTGAGCATTGGAGCATTCACCACAGGGCACCACATCCAGTCACAGAGAACACCTTGCAGCACAATGAGATGATAAGGAAAGACCTGAAGATTTCCAGGGGAGCATCCCCTTTAAGTGCTCACACCTGGTGCTGAGATTTCTGGTCCACAGGACCCTTCATAACAGATGTTGCAACATCCTCTGGGCTGTTTTAGTTCCAGGTGACCTCCCTTTTAGGTTTAGAGAATCACTACCAGCAGCTTAAGAGCCATCGGTTTTGGTGAGCACCAAGAAAGGTAAGAATGGTCTCTGTTTTTTTATTTTCTTTTATTTTATTTTTGTTTTGTTTGTTTTTTTTTTTTTTAAGAAACACTTGAAAAATGACTACTGCCATGATCACACGGGAATAATGGTCCCCCCCTATAAATTCAATTTGTTCATAACCTTTTGACACAGACCATAAATAACCTTCATGTACTTCACACACGTGGATACGCGAATTAAATTACACCAGCGGCGTATATAAATATTTACTTTAAAAAAACACAAACCAAATATAAAGTGCTGTCTGAACCAACCCATCTTCTAGAACAGGGTTAATTCCCTGTGCCAGCCAATAAAGGGGTGATGTACCTGCCTGCTCCATTTGCTGTGCCACTCAACTAATGGAAGGTACAAAATGGTAGCAAAGAAAATATTCCCCAGTTGACTATGGGGTTGTTTCAGCAAACATCACACCAGAGACAAATGAAAAGGTGAGGCTGAGCTCTGGCTCCAGGTAAAGGCTTGTGCAGTTTTCTGGAGCAGGCTATGAAGTCTGGAAAAGTTAAAAAAAACCCCAACAAAACAACAACAACAACAAAAAAAAAAAAAAAAAAAAAAAAAAAAAAAAAAAAAAAAAAAAGTAAAAAACCAAGCCATTTTTATTTCTGAGTATTGTTCTTGATGGGTTTATTCAATTTGCTTTATTTGCACACACCATTGGTGTTACAGTAATAGCAAAAAACCTTAAACAATGTGCCAGAATTCTGAAGTGCTAAATCAGATAATGTTTTTGAGAGAGATGAATTGTTATTCCTCATCTTTATATCTTTATTTCTCTATCCCACAGGAATAAAACCATACCACCTTAGCTTTCTGATTTTTTTTCCACATTTTGTGCTTCAAAATCTGCAGAAGATATCCTTTCTGATGCATTGTATGTTTTAATTTTTAAAATACAAAATAAAAAGAACTAATAATATTTAGGGGAGAAAAATAGCTGAAAGTGGTATGTGTCAGGAAGTACTGAAGTTTTTTACTTGTTTCCATATTAGAATAACTTCTTGTTGAGGATACAGGGAAAGAAGAAAGATTAAACTAATAGAATACTCATTTTTGTTTTTGAAATAAAATAAATAAAAAATTAAACCTTTTGCTTTCAAATATAGTGCTGCTGACTTGGTTTTTTTTCAAAAGAAAAAAATTAATTGTTAATCAGTGAAAACCAGGCAACACTTCCCAGTCCTGGAGATGCCCATTGTAATGTTTTTCATCTTCTCTGAGCATGCATTTTCTTGAGCATGAGATAACACAGAGCTGGACTATGCCCAGATTGGCAAGTCACACACAAAAAATGAGGGCCACAGAAATTCTTTGCTTTTCATAGACCTTTGGGTGACCACGATTGTGACTCTAGAAAGAGCAAAACCAAAACAGGTGGAGACCAAGCAGCCTCCTCCTTCATAGGCTCTAGGTAAGGAAACCTGAGGGATGAAAAGGTGTTTCTCAAGTGAACAAACTCAGACATAATTGTTCTGCAACAATGACCAAACCCATCCACCTGTTTTATTGAAAAAAACCTAAAATTGCTGGTGACCATGCAGACACTACTGGTGTTACCTATAGAAAACCAATTTACAACTTCCTTACCCACCCATGGCTGGGTCATTTATCTTATCTGGAAGTAGTGTTATGAGTTGCTGGAGTTGAGTAGAGAAATCGTTCAGCACTCCTAATCAAAAGGGCATCCTTGTGTTAATGTCTATTTAATGGAGAAGTACACTGTTCAATGGTAATTAACCCCTTCACAGCACCAAGAAATTAACATTATGTCATGACAAACAGAGCAAATGGTGGCACCAAGCTGTATTCCCTCCATTAAGCAATAAAATACGGAGTCATAGACTAGTTTGGGTTGGGAGACACCTTTAAAGGTCATCTAGTTCAACTTTCTCCTGCAGGAGAGGGGATGTCTTCCTTTAGATCAGCTTGCTCCAAGCCCCATCCCACCTGGCCTTGACTGTGTCCAGGGATGGGGCTTCTACAGTTTCTCCAGGCAACCTGGGCCAGTGTCCCAGCACCCTCATAATAAAAAATTCCTTCTTTTTTTCTAGTCTGAACTAGATACTCTCAGTTTAAAGCCATCACCCCTTGTCCTATCACTACAGGCCCCACTAAAAAAATCTATCCCCATCTTTCTTATAGTCCCCCTTTAAGTACTGAAAGGAGGGATGTTTCTGACTGTGCATTTCACTGGAGTTTTTTCTAGTTAGCAAGGATTCTGCAAATTAATCTGGGATACTGCAGTATAATTTAGTGGATTATGTTTTCAAATAAGGTCTCCCCATTGCAGCCTTCTCTTCTCCAGGCTGAACACCCCCAACTCGCTCAGCCTGGCTCCCTCCCCAGCTTTCCTGGAGCCCCTTTAGGCACTGGAAGATGCTCTAAGTTCTCCCCAGAACCTTCTCCCTTCTCCCTTCTCCCTTCTCCCTTCTCCCTTCTCCCTTCTCCCTTCTCCCTTCTCCCTTCTCCCTTCTCCCTTCTCCCTTCTCCCTTCTCCCTTCTCCCTTCTCCCCTCTCCCTTCTCCCTTCTTCCTTCTTCCTTTTTCCTTCTTCCTTCTTCCTTCTTCCTTCTCCCTTCTCCTTTCTCCTTTCTTTTCTTCCTTCTCCCTTCTCCTTCTCCTTCTCCTTCTCCTTCTCCTTCTCCTTCTCCTTCTCCTTCTCCTTCTCCTTCTCCTTCTCCTTCTCCTTCTCCTTCTCCTTCTCCTTCTCCTCCCTTCTCCCTTCTCCTCTTCTCCAGGCTGAACACCCCCAACTCTCTCAGCCTGGCTCCAGAGCAGAGCTGCTCCAGCCCTCCCAGCAGCTCCAGGGCCTCCTCTGCTCTGGCTCCAACAGCTCCGTGTCCTTCTGCTGATGGGGATCCCAGAGCTGGACACAGCTTTACCCCAGGGGGGTCTCCCCAGAGCAGGGGGGACAATCCCCTCCCTGGCCCTGCTGCTCACACTGCTGGGGATGCAGCACAGGACAGAGGTTTTGGGCTGCACAGTGATCATGTGGAGCTTTTTGTACACAAGTGCCCCAAGTCCTTTGTTTCAGGGATGCTCTCAATCACTTTGTCCCCCGGGCTGTGCTGAAGATTTCCCCAGCCCATGTGGAGGACCTTGCACTTTTGCCCTTATGGAACCTCACAAGATTCACATGGGTGAATCCAGCTTGTCCAGGTCCCTCTGGATGGAATCCCATCCCTCAGGTGTGTAAACCTCACCACTCAAGGTATATGAGAGCAAATAATGAAATAGGATATAAACCTGCAGTAAAGAGGCTTGAAGTTCTTACATTGCTCTATCTGAGATTTACTTGTTTTTACTTAATTTCCTTTATCTTTTCACGTAAGTTTCATTTTTTAAAACAAATGAGGGTGATTTGTGAGGACTAAGCTGGTCATAGCTGCACATGTTGCTCCTGAAGCAGTTGGAAACTTTCTTGCTTCAGTTTTATTTGTTTTAACTTGAATTTAGGAAAATATAAAGTTATGGCGGGACCTCAAGAACTCAAAGAAATTTTGGAGTTGAAACTCTGCCAGGTAACATAAATAGATTAGCACACACACTGTCAGGCCAGGAGCAGTTAAGAAAAAAAGATCAAAAAAATTGTGGGAAATAAAAATAAGCAGAGATCTCTAAACCAGATATCATATTATTAAATTAATTACCAGTGCAAGTGGTCCATGTTTAGACTGCACCCTGTGCTAAAGAGAGGGGACAGACAGATTGGATTTTGGATTTCTCTGTTCTTTTGTTTCTTCCTTTCTCCACTTCATTAATTCCTGTGTCAGAGGAGAGATGTTTCTGACTGTGCATTTCACTAGAGTTTTATCTAGTTAGCAAGGATTCTGCAAATTAATCTGGGACACCGCAGCATAATTCAGTGGATTATGTTTTTAAATAAAACTTCCATATGTTACCCTCTACTATCTTTTTGATATTTTCACCCTCAGTTAACTAACTTTACAGTGGTTATGATTAAAGATTTAAAGTTAACAACAGCTACTACTGTCTGAATATAGTGTCTGAAATGCTGTGCCAATTTGCTCCAGTAGGATAATCAGGATAAATATTTGAATGGAAAAGTCAGTTATTTTTTGATCCATGTTTACTGTTAAAAGCCCTCAAATATTTATGGATCTCATTCCATCTCCTCATTGCCAACACTTACCAATACTCAGAACCTCTTTCTAATGAATCAGCTCCTCCACTCTTTTAATGTATTTTTGGTTTCTAAATCCTATTCCAAGGTCACTTTTTACAGGAAATAAAAACGTGGCCTTAACAGGCTGACGTATGGCATGAAAATGATGGACCAATTAGTGAGGGATTCAGTAATAGCAAATTACCAAGACTGAATGATCTCCCTCCAGAATTCTGAAGTGAGAAAATTATTAAGTACAGTATGTATAGATGGGAATATACATTGTCTTTTTAAGATAGCAATAATAATTTATAGCACTCCACACCTTCCCTTCTTAGTGATTGAAATGCACTAATACCGTTAACTTCAGGGTTTTAAGTTTCTTTTAAGAAATTATGTGAAATTCAAGCCTTGGTTTGGGTGTTGAGAAAACTGTTGAGGTCTTCTAAAGAAGGTGATAATGCAGGACTTGGAGGAGAGTAACCTGAAAAGATAGAAACAACGTTGGTTTTGCAGACAGGGGGTGAATCAGGGCAAAACAGGAAAAAATGATCAAGGAATCCAAAAACCTCTGGACTTTCCTAAAATCTTGTGGTAAGGGTAATCTAAAGAGAGTGTTTAAGGAAACAAATCACTGCTCAGGAAGGAATGGATTCCTACCTTGGATTAAAGTGGGTATTGTGCTATTGTTTGCAGTTCAGGGGTCATCTCCCTCCCAACAAGATGTTGTATTAAAATTGTACCAGCAAATGGTGAGGATGGATAATTGCCTCTGCTGTGCTACTCTGGATGTGTCCATACAGCTGACTGGGAAAGAAAAGGTAAGAAGCTGTTGTCATTTAGTTTCTTGGAGGGGCTGTAAAACTAAATCTGGCCAGTGGAAGGGTGTTGGGGCAGTTGAGGTGACTGCTGAACTCTGCCAATTCCTTGCAGGGTCCCACAGTACACAGCAATCTGTCTGTCCCTGCCAAAGCTGGGGCCAGGACTCCTCCTGAAGCCAAGCCTGACTGTCCTGATTTGTCCTGTGGGAGCAGACATCAGTGCCTAAAAGGATGTTTGTAGTGCTGGTGGACACCCAAGCAAGATTTGCTTCTGAGATGCAGTGAGCTGGCTTGTGTTCAGGGAATCCTGTATTTCTGAGAACAGCAATAACTCAACCAGCAATTACATATTTTTGGTGCTCTGAACCTGTAAATATTACAGGCATCAGTGTCATATTGTTATATGAATGCCATCTGGGGTGTAGGAGCACATCCAAGTTCGTTCACCTCCCTTTGGGGAAGGAGACTTTTGTCACTTGGGTGACAGACCTTGGACATAGGTTTTATTTAGTGTGTTGGATTGCAAAGCAAGTAGATAGACCTCAGTCTGAAACTGACTCACCTTGGATGTACCCAAAGAGAAGACTTTCTAAGTGGAGGTAAATGAATGAAAAAGGACATCCTCTGTTCTACGCAGACCCACTGGCCTGAAATCAAACTGGAATTTAGCAACATTCAGTCAGATATTTTGACTGGATTTTAAAAAGGGCTTGGATGAGTTCATTGTTATTATTCACTGTAGCTAGTCATATAAACATATAAATATGTGACTATTTAATCATAGAATCATAGAATGTCAGGCTGGAAGGATCATCTGGTCCAACCCTTCTAATTTTATTGTTTATATGAGATGTCTAGCACTGCGCTGAGCTGAGACTTCAAACTTTCCAAAGTGTGGGAATCCATCACTTCCCCTGAAAGACCATTCCAGTGTCTCTCTTCCAGCTTTGAAAACATACAGCTGAGAGCAAAATTTGGCTACCTAAAAGCAATCAAACCTAATGCTTCATGCTGTACAGTAATCCCTTTACCTGAAGAAGACGGGAAGGAAATATTTACCCATCATGGTTGGTAGCCTCAGTTTTATTTTTCAGTAGTTGACATGTTCTTAAGGTACTTTCTTGTTAATGCTGGGGACACCGAGTGACACTGCCCAGTTCTTAGGGGTAGAGGTGTTATTACTCCATTTAGGACAAAACATTTAACACCACAAGAAAAAGGGAATAGTTGTTTCCATTGCTTCTCAAGGTACAACTCAACCATCTTTCTGTGGTCCTCCAGCTTTTCTTCAACTTCCTTATGCTTTCAGTCAATCAAATGTAAATTTTAAGGTATCCTGTAGTTCTCCAGGCCCTTAAACCACAAGCAAGAACAAAATTAACCCAGGGCATTGGGTAGAGGCTCTTCTCCCACACACCTAGGTACAAAACTCACCGCCTAATATGAAAGCACAGGTGTTCTGTCAACCAGGAACTACAAATAAATAATAAAAAAGTCACTCCCGTGTCAAACACCATGTGCACATCCAGGATCTGGAATATAAAGCAGACTTAACAGCAATCACATTTTTAGTAGAATTCACTTGAATGTAACACCTTCTCTCTCTAAGGTTTTGAGTGTGGTATCTTAAAGAAGATCACACAAATTACTCATTCTGGGAACAAAGGCTCTTTTTTGAAAGCTGTCAGCTTGCTGACAGTTATGATGAGCATTTACTTCAGGCTTGTAAAACATATTAATCAAACTTGTTCCTATAGCTTCAGTCCAAGGAGGGTTACTGTTTCTTTTAGAGAGATGTTTTACATAAGTTAAGAGCTCTGAATATGTATACACCTTGAATGCAAACTGGTGTCTGTGCCATTCATTTATTCGTAATGAATAAATGCTAGTCTACACCAGGCTTAAGGAAGATTGAAGCAGTATATGGAAATCTGTTTATTACAAGACTATTTGCCAGAGACCTATGCACCATTCATTGAACCTGGAAAAAACATTTGAAAATATGGGTTGCATTTGCAAACTTCAATGTATGACATGGAGCGCTGGCAAGCTGCCTGGTTTCTACTTAAAGGATTGTCATTCTGGGAAAAATAAATTTCTCTAACTAGACAAAAGTCAATGTTTTCATGTTTTACTGCAATCAAACTGATATGGCTGACAATTTAATGTCTCAACACTTAAAATATCTGTGGATAATCAGTTACCTCAATCAATCATAACTACAGGATTTCTCTATTTTCAAAGCCTGTATACATATGACTGAGATATATAACAGTTTAGAGAAACCTCCCTGTCCTTAATCCTTCATGATTTCTCTTGAGCCGTGAAGTAATTTTTTTTTTCCTGAAAGCATGATTTTATAATTGCTGGGGAAAGAAAACAAAAATAAAAATCCAACCCTGCACTGTAATCAGATTTTGAAACCCTTGTGTTAATGTCCTGTTTTATTTAATTTTATGTATATTTTATAGTCTGCTTGGCTGTCAAAAAGATGTGGAAATGTGCTGGCATTCCAGCTGAAGACATCATTATGAGTGAGAAAGTGCTCAAGGCTTTTTCAAAGTGGGTGCTGAAACATACGTTTCTCTCCTTTGACTCCAGGGGATGCTAACAGCTGCCCCAGCAGACAGGTATTGCAAGGTCAAAGGCTATCAGAGCTGTGCACCTCCAGGATTTGAGTGCCAGCAAAGTAGATGGGGAGTTTCTCAAAACTAATAATAAAAATAGCAACGATGATGAGAAGAAGAAGGAGCTGACAACAAAAATGAAAAGGAACCCGCGAGAAGTGAATTCTGGGTAGCACAACACTTGGCAGAGCTGATTTTAATATCTGACAGGCTGAGTTCACTAATCTTTGCTATTCATATTGACGTGGAACTTCATACAGTTTTAGAGATTTGTATCTATTAAGACATGCACCAGTGTTCCTACAACATGGGAACAAGTTTGCTAGCGTCTGCCGTTCTTCTTCCTCCACGATAGAAATTGATATGAACTCTTTTAAATGTCTAGGAGATAATTACTCCCAGCACTCAATAAGGAAAGCCACATCTTCAGAGCCTTCTTTACCTTTAAGAAAACAACAGTAATAATAAAAAAGAAGACCAAAACCTACCCACAAGACAAAACAACATTCTTCCTCCGTCCTCCCTCCCCCCCCCCTCCCCCCCCGAACAGCACCCCGCTGCTTTTCCCCTTTTCTTTTGTTTCTTTGATTACTTAGAGCCTTGTAATCAAACTAAGCTTAGTTTCGGGACCCTTGGGGCAGTATCTCTTAGGTCCCCTGTCAGGCTGAGTTGCAAAACAATCAATCTTGCTCTTGCACTGGCTTGGTGGAAGTGCCACGACACCAGGAGTGCAGTGCTTTTTCTTTCGCGGCGGAGCTTCGATGACAAAAGTTTTTTATCAGAAGCTGACTGTATTTAGGGTTATGAATATGCAATGACTCTCATTAGTATTGAAGCTCTGGAGCAGGGGCTGACATCCCCCGCCACTTTTAGCTGCTGCAGAGCCGTCTAATGAATTGTCTTGCTCTTTCACTAGCACAGGCTTTGCTGTTACAAGTCCCCCCGTTCCAAGGGGAGTTGCCCGGTTTGAGAATACCATTGATGGCAGAAATTAATTGCCAAGAACCTCTCCTGATTTTTTTTGTTAAACAGCGCTGAGACGGTGTTTAAATTGTCAAAACAGGAAAACCATTAAACTCCACTGGCGACAAAAAAAATCATTGCCAGCCAGGGGAGTGGTGCCTCGGCGTGCACAGCGGGGCACAAGCACACAGGTGTGGCACAGGTATGTGTACAGGTTGGGAATCACCTCTGCACACCAACATCTGCCTGTGACAGCTCTCAGAAACCTGTTGTCCTGCTGCTTTATTTATTATTTTTTCCGACCAGAACAAACAGGGGTAGCAGGAAGTTCTCCCACGGAGCATCACTCCAGCACATTGCTGTTTGATCAACCCTTTAATACTCTTTCTTTCCCCCCCTGGGACCCTGCCAAACATTTTTCTGCTCACACATCCACAATCTTTATGACTAAGTTACTGATAAGGATGTTTCCAACACATGATTAAGATATCTGACTTGATTTGTCACATTTGAGGAGATGTGTGAGCTTTCAGAAACAAGAGGAAATGACCTTTTTTTCCCCCAGCTGGTGAAATTAAATATTTTTTTTCCCTATTCACTTGAAATTTCTTCTGACATAAAAGGAGCTTTTGTGACTCTCTGCAGATTGTGAAGGATAGAGTGAATTAAAATGGGTAATATATTCCAAGAAGCATAAGCAGCATTCTGAAAGGTGTGCACGTACTGCAAATAATAAAGGACATGAGGTTCTCCCAAGAAGATGTCAGCCCCGTGCTGCTCTATATCCATTTAATCAGTAATGGAAATGGTCCCAGCGCAAGGAAGGAGGATCTGTTTAATTTTTACTGCGATTTTTGGCACTGTTGCTCTAGCACAATCTTGGTTTACCTCTTGACCCCACCCCAGGAGTGCCTGTTCTCATCAGCTGGAGAAAAAATAAACATAAAGAACATCTACATGTTGGGAGTATCAAATACAAGAGCAGTTCAAAATAAATGCAGATCTGACAAAAGTGGCTCAAGTATCATACATCAAACACTTGTTACCTCTCTTGGCCTTAGTGATTGCATGTGACTAAGAAAGAGTGAGTGATAAAATCTGAAGAAAGATGAAACCGATCTGGGCCTTTTTAAAGATCATCAATCATTCTGTGCAGCCATGATATTATTAGTTCCAGTAAGCCTTGTTCTCCCATTTTATGGACATCATAAACCCCCCACCCTTAGACCAATGCTACCATGGGAAATCATTTTTATGGGCAGCATCTTAGTGTGGGCCAATCAGATCTAATCACATAACAAGCTACTGAATTATTCAACGTTCTCCCTAATTTTGCATTCTTCCTGCACTTTGCTGTCACTGCAGGGTTTTAAAAGTATGTGTTTTTACAATATTTATTAAGAAGATAAACATACGCAGGAATGTTGCTATTCTCTAAGTCTTTCAATAATAATTTCTTCCCTTAGATTGTTGCAGTATATACATTACCATATAGAGAATAGTTTTTTTCCTGAAAGGAATAGCAATCCACATTGTGGCGCTTGGCTTTAAATGCTTTCACCTTCTAAAATACCAAACGTAGGGACAACAATAGTGAAACAATTGTGTTCATACATAAAATATTCAGATTCACTGAGAAAACTGTAACCAGCATGTCTCTTAGCTGTTGCTATGAATACAGGGCTCACATTGTATATGAAAATATTTCAGTTTTAATTGCAAATCTGTGCAGAGATGATTTGGGGTCTGTAATTAGCACATAAATTCCAGACTTTGTGACTGCTGTGAAAACACACATTATTTATGGAACGATTATCTAAATATAATTCAGTGTTTTTTGCTTTCAACAACTACTGTAAAAGTCTGATTTAATAAAATGTGAAAAATTTCCTGTCTCTTGCACTTCTGTTTACATTATGAAACATTCATTCCTTTGCACTGCCATTTCCCAATCGACCCGCAGTGGACGTTGCTTGCAGTGACTCCACACTTCACTCACACCTCAGGGAGGTTTCTTCACAACCATAAAGTGCCAGGCACTTAATTTGTTTAAAATGAAAGCTTAGATTATGCAAATAGCTCTGAACTGCATGAAGAGAGTGAGTTTATATGACCTCCATCCTCTTGCTTTTCATCCACGGTAGAAGTGGGAATAGATAGGAGCCCTGTCTGAGCTGCTTTTAAGCTACTGTATGCAGATTTTCTAGTTATCAGGACAGGGTTACAGGAAGGACAAAGTGGTGTCTTGTTCCCACCCACTTGTGGTAAATTGCAGGCTCAGGCACTTCAAGCTCCCATCAGCATAGGGTACAACCAGCAAAAAATTTTCTTCATTCTTACCAGCAGTCTCGTACATCTTCAAAGCTGGTTACTCACAAACCTCTTTTACAGCAAAAATTTTTTACATACTACTTTATTTTATATATATATATTATGTGGAATAGAATTATATATATAACATATAAGTAACATATATTTATTATTATATATATAAAATTCTATTCCATTCTAAATTTTGAAAGCATAGTTTCAGGTCATATGGAACTGAGCCTTTTCCTTGCCAGTTTTGTGCCTGTCTCTATGCTTAGAGCTGGATCTGCTGGTGAAGGGGCTGAGCACCAAGTATGCACAAATACCCTGAAAGGGAGTTTAAACAATTAGGCAGAGCTTGCAGTTAACAACAGCAAAAATTCATAGTCACAAAATCATGGAATCCCTGACTGGTTTGGGTTGGAAGGGACATTAAGCTCATCCAATTCCAACACCTCCCACCAGCCCAGATTGCTCCAAGCCCCATCCAGCCTGGGCTGAGACATTGCCAAGGATGGGGCAGCCACAGCTTCTCTGGGAAACCTGGAACATGGGCTCAGCACCCTCTACAATGAATTTCCATGTAATGTCTAATATAAATCTCCCATTTTCCACTTTAATGCCATCACCCCTTGGCCTTCCCTCTACACACCCTTGTCCAAAGTCCCTCCCCAGCTTTCCTGTATCTCCCTCAGGTCCTGAAAGGTTGCTCTAAGTTTTCCCTGGACTTGGTTTGCCCTAGAATTTGACACACACAAAACTTTCTCCCTTCTTCCTTTTTCCCCCATCCTCTTGGGTTGCCCTTGTACATGGTTTTGCTGCCTTAGAGGAAAACCATTCACCACTCCCCCCCTCTGCATCCCCACTGTGAGTTACCTACTGGTCCAGCTCCAGCTGGTCCAGCACCTCTGTGCATTGGCAACCTCAGCAGCCACCCCAATAATAACTGTAATTATCTCTGTTTCCAGGCTGCCTCCCTTTGCACTAAAATCTGTATCTGGAGGAACATATCCCATCCCATGGGAAGGCAGCAGGTGGGCTGGGCATGTTTTTAGTGCCAGAAATGTGTAATTTTTTTTTTTTTTTTTTTTTTTTTTTGGCATGAGGCTGTGAGGGTTTGCCTAGACCTGGGAATGACACCTCTCCTGTAGGTCTGCCCAGCTGCTGGCAATGGATGCAGGCAGGATCCATGCACAGGCACCTCACAGCCTCCCTGGGAGAGGAATTGTGATTTGAAAGGCAATATCAATGTCATGGCACACACATTCTGGGAAGGGAGTTACGAAGAGTAATTGAGAGATTCAGTGTGAAGCCACTGAAAGCTGTAATTTAAAGTTCCAGTACTACTATTATCATTAAAATTTAAAGTGACAGAGGCCCAATTATGAATGGTTATTTTCTTTAAATAAAATAGATTTTTTTTTTTTCCCCACTCCACGAAGCACTTATTTCTGCCCAGCCATTGCTGTCACCAGAACCTGTCACTGTGGTTTCTGATGTCAGTGAGATGCTGAGCCTCCCACCCCTCTCAAGGGTTGGATGAGCAGGCTGGGAGCCTCCTGTGCCAGGAGCTCAGCCTGCTCTCCTGGCAAAATTAGGCACAACTTTTTAGTATCTGAAGGAGACACTGACCCTGCCCTTGCAAAGGGGAAGTAGCATCCAGGGACATTTAATAAAACAAAGGTTTTTAGTGGAAAAAAAAGGTGGGTGAGACTGGAAATCTTCTTTGACAGACCAGTGGGCCATCAATAATTATTACTACTTCCTTCACAATTTGCTGGCTGTTTACATGACAAACCTTAGCATGTGGCACAGCTTAAAAGGTTGTTGATTAAAGTTCTAAAAAAAAAAAAAATCCTGCTGGATATTTATTTTGCTGGTGCTAGACCTAAGTTCATTTAAAAATGAATTTCACTTAAAAATAAAGACAGAATACTGTCTTTAAAACACCAGTAGAACAGAGGTCAGGAAAGTTACAGGACAAAAAGCTTGCAGTTGTGTCATAATATTGATGAATTTTCCTTGATGCCTGGCATAATGAGATGCCATGAGGCCCTGAACTTTCATATGGGAGGAACAGTATCACATCTGGGGAACAAGTGAGTACAGAAAAAAGTGGCTGAGAACTGTTACCTTCACACAAGGACTTCCAAAAGTGAGATTGGCATTTGGTTCCCAGGTAGCTGAAATGCACTCCAGGAATTAAGGGAAGTTGAGATGTCCTATGAATATCAGCCAGGCCATCCCATGTGTGTGTGTACAAAATTCAGTTCAATAGGATTGATTTTTTTTCCTGGGTTATTATCAATATAAGTGCATTTTAATTGCAGATGTAGAAAGATGAATCCAGTGTTTTCAGGTAAGATGAGTGGCACACATACAACCTGGGCAATCAGTAATAAATATCCAGGTAAAAAGAGAAGCAGAGAGCCTTTTGCAAACCTGACAGAATCAATTATTTCTCCTTACAAGTGATTATCAGCCACATGTCAAGCACCTGCCCATAAGAACATGACATTCTATTCTCACCCTCTTTGGTGCTGCTAAACAGAAGAATATGAGATGTTTGCTATATGTTGTTCATCATCAGCTTGAACAGTTTTCTTTTTTGATCCCCGCATTTAACTGAAATGGGAGTGATCAGAAGAAAATATCTGTGAAATCCCTCTAACTGCAGTTGAGAGCATTTACCAGGAGGGGTGTAATGAAGAAGCAGAAGGATGTTCCTTTTGAAGGCACATCCAAGGAGGCAGAAAATAACTGAAAGAGCAGAAGGCAAGGAATACATCCACCTCTTTGCAGAACAAACTCTGGTAGTCAGGCATATCCATGTTACAAAACAAAACCACAGAGCTGAGCAAGGAGACAGCTTGGTGATGTGGTGGGTCTTCTCCCTGGCTACTACCCATAGCAGAAATTAAGGTCATCAGGAGAACAGTTCTGTAATTAGGGTCTCTAGACCTTTGTCAACACTCAGCTATCTTCAGCACTGGCAAACTAGTTAGAGGGGTTTCATCTGCTACTTTATATATTCAAATGGAACATGGTGTAACAGCCAGAGGCCAGCATCCCTCTGTGCTAGGTGATGCACTATCAGAGGCCATAACATCTTTTCTTCATGTCCAGGACCTTACGGTACAGGGAGTTAATTACAGATACTTTTCCAACCTCTTAAGGCCATGTTAGCAGTGATGTTGAGCTTTAGAGGTGAAAATTCATCCCTTGTGTTGCAGGGGACCCCCAGATCCAGGTGATGAGGTCAAGCCAGCATGGATTTATGAAAAGCATGTCCTTCTTGACCAACCTATCTCCTATGACCAAGTGACCCACCTAATGATGGATGAGGGAAAGGATGTCGATGTTGTCTACCAGGACTTTGGGAAATCCTTCTCCTAGAGAAGCTGATGGCTCATGGCATAAACCAGTGAGCTTGGGTTAAAAACTGACTGCATGGACAGGCTCGGAGAGTTGTAGTCAGTGGGGTTAAATACAGTTGTCAGTTGTGACCAGTGATGTTCTCTAGAGCTCAGTTTTTGGGACCAGTCTTGTTTAGTATCTTTATCTATGACCTGGACGAAGGGATCAAGTTCAGTAAGTTTGTAGATAATGTTTGGTTGGGCAGGGGCATTGATCCACCTGAGGGCAGGAAGGGGCTGCAGTGGGACATGGGCAGCCTGAAATTGATGGGCTGAGGTTCAACAGTATGATGTTCAACCAGGCCAAGTGTCAGGTCCTGCATTTGGGTCACAATAACCCCAGGTGACTCTAGAGGCTTGGGGAAAAGGGGTTGGAAAACTCCCAGCAGAAGAGGACCTGAGAGTATTGTCTGATATCTGAACGTGAGCCAGTGTTTGCACAGGTGATCAAGAAGGACACCAACATCTTGGGTTGTACAAGCAGTGGTGTGGGCAACAGGAGGAGGTCAGGGATTGCCTCTCCGTGCTGGGCACTGTTGAGGCTGCACCTTGAATCTCGGGGTCAGTTTTGGGCTGTTAACTACAAGAAGGACCTGGAGGGCCTGGAGCTTGTCCAGAGAAGGGCAAGGGAACTGGTGAAACATCTGTAGCACAGGTCTTATGATAAGCAGGTGAAGGAACTGGGTTTGTTTAGTATAGAGAAGAGAAGAGAAGGATGAGGAAAGACATTATTTCTCTTTACAGCTACCTGAAAGGAGGTTGTAGTGATGTGGAGGTTGGTCTCTCCTCTCACATAACCAGTGACAGGATGAGAAGAATTGCACTCAAGTTGTGCCAGGGGAGGTTCAGGTTGCATATTAGGAAAAATTTCTTAACAGAAAGAGTGATTAGGCATTGGGGCAGTCTGCCCAGGGAAGTGGTGGGATCACCATCCTTGGAGGTGTTCAGAAAAATTCTGGATGTACCACTTGAGGATATGGCTTAGTTGGCTGGTGGTGTTGTATTGATGATTGGATTAGATGATCGTAGAGTTCCCTTCCAACATTAATGATTCTATGATTCTAAGATTGCAGAAGCATCCATCACTCATATCATCACTTGTATGGTTCCAAGTTTGACTCGGCCAGGGCTGGTCTGGCACTTGTTGGGGATTATGTAGGCACCACCAAAGGAGCTCCTCCAGACATTAACCTCAGGCTGGCTGAACACTTATTCCAAGTGACTTCTCTGGTTCAGCCAAGGCTTTCCTGCAAAGACAGGTAAAGTCTGGTCCCAGACAAGGCTAATTAGTGTTGGCCTAGTGAATGCTGGTGAATCATTCAAAGAGGGACACAAGCTCTGTGCTGATGGACGAAGGTTTGACATACTGCCAGGTTAAAAAAAAACCCCACAACAAGCCAATAGTTTTTATTTTGTGCACTGTAGACACTCCTAACCTGTTTTAATTTTTAATAGAAATGTTCCTTTTTAAGTACCAGGAGCAATACCTGTTTAATGTGAGCTTGGAAGACTGTGCAAAACGAGCATAATTGACTTGCTGCCATCACTTGCTAGATATACTTTCCTTTTTCCCTTGCCTAAGTCTTAATGTTTCCTAAATTCTTAATGGAAACAGAACATGCTAGAGAGCCAGCATTTGACACAGAGCTTGCAACCTAGTAGTCAATATTGAAATTGGATTTGAGTTACTGGGTTAGTAATTGCCGATAAGAAAACTGGAGTAAAAGGGCTGTGGAAAGACATAAAGCACCTGCAGGTCACAAGCAAAGGAAACCAGAAATAAAAGTGTTTACAGAGGTCAAAGGTTTAAATTTTTAATTGTTGTTGTATCAGGGAAGGGAGGCCACCTTTTTCGTGTGGGGCTTTTGCCCTGTAAAACCAGAGTTTGTCTGACATGGAAGTTTGGTATCTTTCCACTACCCAGTGTCACATCTGAAAAGCCAAACAGATGAGCAGTATTTACACTGAACCTTTGAACTGCTGGCCTGATACTATCACTCTTTTTAATCACAAAGCATCTCGGTGTTTAACTAACCTTACTTTCATCTTCTCTGCCTCTGCTTGTGCCACATCGCCCCACCTGCAATAAACAAGGAAGAAACCTGTAACATCTTGAGAGGTGACCATAACCTGTCCTTCCCTTAATGACACCTTTATGCACTTCATCAAAACCTGTCATCTGAGCAGATAAGATTGAATTCGGTGACTGCCAAATTGGACATTCCCTGAGATGAAATAAAAGCAGAAAGGTGTCTGTGCTTATTAGGGGCTTCCTAATAAGAGGATTCTTGGTGTCTTACTGAAAGGCAGCTTTGCTGTCATCCACAGTGTTTTCTGGAAACTGAAGCTGTGAAAATGAGTGAAAAACTGTATTTGCAGTATTCACCAGACAAAATCTCATAATACTACTTTGGCTGGGAAAGGAACAATCCTGTGTGTTGCACAAAAAGCTGATGACCAGACTGAGGTTTCTGTTAAAAAGTTCAACAGTGATCATGTCATTTGGGATGTAACCTGAAGTTTCCAGTTAAGTTTCAGAGTAAAAAACATGCTGGGCAGAACCAGAGCTCCTCCAGTCTCAAAGAACTTTTTTTTTCTCTTTCTTATGAAAATTATTACAAAAAAAAATTTGAAAAAAATTAACACTTTTTTTCATGTTTTTCACAGAGAAGGATGCCTTCACAGCTGTTTCTGACCATACACCCAGGTCGAAGTAATTGTTTATGAACAGTAGAACTCAGTGCCTTTTGGTTATTTATAGTTCCTTGCCCATAATAGCATGAACAGAGAAGGAGGGCATCCACCTAATGGTAGTCTGGACTTGCAGTCTGGTTCTATTTATAGCTTTAGCAGTAACTTTTTGGTATTTTTGGTAAAGAGTTTTTTTATTTAAATTTTTTCATTTTTTTAGGTTGGTTTTTGGTTTTTTTCCAGCATTTCAGTGAGTTCACTTGAAACAAATTAGGTACTACTTTTCCATTGCATATTGAGACTAGGGTCTTGATTTATGCAAGCAAAGTATTTTGAGATCCTTGTGGGATGGGAGGTACAAAAAAAGGAAAACTATAATTGGAGATTAGCTGGCAAGTAACACGAGTTTATGGTACCACAACCTCAGGGTAATGCCATCACCTCACAGGAAACCCTTTTCCCCTTTCCATTAACAGACCATAGCTCAAGCTTTATAAAGATATCACCCCTGTGTCACAGAGGTGATCAGGGCCCTCAGAACTGACTCTGAGACAAAGGAAAATGTTTTCTTGTGGAGGAAGCTCATTAACAGTCTAAGCAAAGATGGAATCAGCACTTCGGGTAACTCCAAAACCACCTACTCAAACTGGCAAGGAAGAGAGTTAGAGACAGATCCTGGTGTCAGGATTAATATTTCCCCTGGCTTGGCTCTGGTGATTTATGTTCACTGCTATTGAAAGCAAAAGAAAGAAAGGTTTCAAAGCTGTGTTTGTATTCCCCAGCAGTGCTGTTTGTGATTTCCATTTTGTAGGAGATTTTCGTTTCTCTTTTATCCATTACCAGGCAGACAAACCCTGAAGATTTCTATCAGTTCTTATTTCCTTTCATTGACATCATCACCAGATATAACTCTGGGAAAGCTACATGCAGCATCCAGTTCAGCTAGCATGCTGGTGTTGTCCCTGGACTGGGGAATGTGTGTGTGTGCTACTATGTGTGTTTGCAGCTCACCATTCCTTCAGCAGAAGAACTGGGGAGGAGAAGGGAAGGAAATTTTTTAACTGGTTCATCTGCTTTCTTCTCTCTGAAGTGCCTTTTCTGCCAGACCAATAGAAAACCAGGATATGTGCCCATTAACACCTTCATGAACAGTGAAATGCCTGTGTACATGAGATAAGCAACTGCACACTGATCCAAGGTTTTGAGTTTAGGCTGCTTCTTGGTGCCATTTCTCTCCTAGGTCTTGAATTTGTTAAAGCACATAGCATGTGGGAGGGTGTTCAAGCAGGAGATGGAAGCAACTATCCTCTAAGTGTGCAGAGTGTAGAAGAGAAGGAAGGAGCCCTTGTTAAAGCATCTTTCACTTAACTGCATCTGCACGGGGAATGTTTTGTTAGGCACTCTGACCACAACATTGTCAGGAAAAAAATAATCAACTTCATCTTGGCCCTAGATCATCAGAATTCAGCACAAAGTTAAGACTATCTTTGTTCAGGAAAGTCCTCACTTAAACCTGTTTGAGAAAGAATGCAAGACACCACAGCACCAGAGAATCACAGGATGTGAGGGGTTAAAAGGAACCTCTGAAGATCATCTAGTCCAAGCCCACTGCTGGGGCCAGATCACCCAGAATAGCTCAAACATGTCCATACAGGTTTTGAATATCTTCAGAGATGCAGGCTCCACAACTTCTCTGAGAAGCCAGTTCCTGTGTTCTGTTACCTTCACTGTAAAGAATTTTCTCCTCATCTTTATATTGGACCTCCCATGTTACAGTTTGTGACTATAGCCCCTTGTCCTGTCACTGGATAGCACTGAAAAGAGCCTGATGCCATCCTCCTGATGCCTTCCCATTAGATTTATTTCCTCTTAAATATAAGCACATGTTGCTCCAAATAAAAGACTTTGTGTTTTTGCATTTAATTTGCATCAAAAGCTGAAAAAAAAAAAAGTGCACAATGCTGTATGACTTTAATTTTAGCCCCAGTGTCATAGTCCCCATTTTTCTGAGTATTACACTGCTTTTGTAAACATATGGTTGGGCATTATTTGCATTGATATTGTTCTTAATGACGAGGCTACTCAAATGAGCCTAAATAACATGAGCTGAAGTTTATGACTGCCAGGACTGCTGGGGCACTGGTCCATGTGCCAGATCTACCCAGGCATGGTTCTCACTGGAGGCAGCAAGAAGCATCCCAGAGTTTCTGAGCTGAGTACCTGGAATGGGAACATCCTCATGCAATGTGGTTAAGGGGTCTGAGGTACTCTGACCTCAACCCTTAGCACAGATCTCACCATTGTGCATTGTAGGGTCAGGTCCTTGACTTAAAGCAATAGTGGAAATCTGAGATAGGTTAAGTTGTTGAATCTGTCCATGGATCATAGAATCACAGAATGGTTTTGGTTGGAATGGACCTTCAGGACCATCCAGACTCAACCCCCAGCCATGTGCAGAGACACCTCCCAGCATCCCAGGTTGCTCCAAGCCCCATCCAACCTTCAACACTGCCAGGGATGGGGCAGCCACAGCTTCTCTCCCAAACCAATATCATAATGTGTCATAATGAAGAATTTCTTCCTAACCTCTAACCTAAACCTACCCTTGCCCAGTTGAATGCCATCCCCCCCTCATCCTTATCACTACATGCCTTTGTAAAAAAGCTCTACCCAGCTTTCTTTTAAGCCCTCTCCAGGTACTGGAAGGTTGCCATGAAGTGTCCCTCATGTCCAGCTGAATGTTGGACAAAGCATGGATGTTCCCCAGTAGCACAAGACTCTGATCACACACAGCAAGATGGACACACAATGGGAGAGAGAAAAGAAAACCTCTTCTCCATCCCTCATTCTCTCCAGCCACCACCCTGCATAACCTCTCCTAGCTTGAAGCAAGACAAGAAAGTCAGCATTTCACACCCCCCAACAGCTTTGACATGACAGGTATGGTATTTTCTTACCCACAGTTTGCCAAGGAAATCCGCCCTAGCAAAAGTGCAAAAGTTTTCAGTGTAAGGAGGTGGGGTGCAAAAACTGGCTTGTAGGCAAAGGTTGAAATGACTCAGTCTGAAACAAAATGTAAAGTAATTACTGCTAGGAAAAAAAAGATCATGCTGACATTTAAAGGCTGCAATGATAGTATCTGTCCCTTCCCAGGCTGACATAATCAGCCTTGATTTGATCCCCAAATGTTTCTAGATTTTTTTTTTTTTTCTTTATGATATCTTTTATTTGGAGGTAGGGGGGCAGAGGGATGGATTGCCTCAACTTCAGATGTTGATGCAGAGAAATAATTGTCACCCCAGAAAGGTAATTACATATGCCATTGTTTATACACATAATAGGCCTGGAAAAGCATGTTCTGCAGATAGAAAAAAAAAAAAAAGAGAAAATCCTGCTTTCACATCAGGGTGGAACACTATGTAAAGTGACAGATTGCCACGAGTAGCATTCAAACCCTTGCACATTAGTGGCTGATTTTATTTCTGGGGAACTGGGGGGAAGGGATGAAGGCTATGGAGTAGGGTAGAGAGAAAAAAGAAGATAGTTTTGTTCAACAGCCATAGTAACATATCCAGTGGTTTTCACTCACTGCTAAATGAACCTGATCTTTGAGAAGTTGTTTTTAAAGTCACTGCCTAAAAGGGACATTTTCTGTTGTTGCCATCTTGTGCAAATACCACTTCTCCTAAAGTGGCCTTAATTTGAATTGCTTTGAACGCAGACCAAATAATCTGGTAGAATATGGCATGGCAGGATGCATCTCTTCTTTGTGCCTGTAGTGCCACGTAGAAAGTGAATTTAGGTCACAAAAGGACAGTGAAAGTCTCTTTTTCAGCCTCCCACCATAATACATCTAACAACAAAAGAATAAAACAAACAGTGTGCTGTGATGTCAGACCTGTTTCTTCTTCTTTCCTCTTCCTTTCTTTTCTTTTCTTTTCTTTTCTTTTCTTTTCTTTTCTTTTCTTTTCTTTTCTTTTCTTTTCTTTTCATGTAAAATATGTATCTCTTCAAAATATTGAAAGTATCAGGGCTGAACAAAGGAAGGGAAAAAAAATACATATGTATTTTGATATTGAACCCATCATTGTTAGGTGCCAAAGCAATTCATAGCACGGCCATTCTTTGCTGCAGTGTCCAGCAAATTGCATGACCTGCTTGTTAAGCTTGACAACAGTGTTTTACTTAACAAAGGCCTCAACAGCTCAGAGCAGCAGAGGAATGTCAAAATGAGCACATTTCACACACAGATGTGTGACCATAATAGTCTATAAGAAGATGCATGGGGTGGAAGGAAGGGGCTGGGGGCTGGGAAGGCTAACAGTTAGCAGTAGGGACATGGCCCCACTGACCACATTTAATCAACCCTTCTGTAAACAATTCAACATTTTCATTGTTCTCTAAAAACTAATAAAGAGAAACAAGCACTTTTCATTCATCTTGAAGTAATTTTCTGTCAGGTTTGAGCCCCTTGTGGCCTACAGCTTGTGCATTGCTAGCTGTGTGATACAACAACTATTTCAATTTATTTTACAAACTCTGGCCATTCACATGTCAGTTAGTGTTCACCAAGCCGGCATCTGAAATTGTGCAGTTAACGAGTTTTACAACATTTCTATCAAGAGAAACTGTTTAGCATAACTGACTCTTAAGGAGTTATTATACCTCTAAAAATCCATTTTAAGGGGCATTATTTAAATAAAATAGAAAAACGGTTCACTGCCTTTTAAAGGGGCTACAAAAAAAGTCCATCAGATCCAGCGCAGTAATCCTCAGCTTAAAGCACTCTTGAGAGCACTTCTGGGAATTATCAGCATAATGAAATGTTTTGTGAAATGTCCAGATAGATTCCTCTACTCAACAATTTTACTGCACCATATTTATTTTCCTCCTAGTTTTTAAAGAAGTGAATTACTTTTTTGAGGGGATGACTCTACATTGTGCAGATTAACTGAACACATTATTGCCAAGGCTGTAGTATAAATGAGGGGTTCGGTCTGTGTGCAGTCTATATACATTTGCAGGGGGAAAAAAAAAAAGTCAAGCCCTTTATGCTTTACTCATATCTAAAGGGGTTAAGTCACAATGAGGCTTATGCAGATTTGCATTTCTCTTGTACTGCATTTTTCCCATACTCTTAAACAACTTTGTTACACAATGGCACCTGTAAAATGCTTTATTGAAAACAATTCCAAAGTTAATTAAACAAACAATAAAGATTGTAAAACTGAAATTTCGTTTTAAATGCTCTGAAAAGGAGGAGTTTCTGAATTTTACCTTAAAGAGTAGATAGCTATCTATTAACTGCCATGACCAATGATCCAAACCTGCTAATACCAAGAGTCCACAATGGCAGGAAAACTGCAGCATATGAGAAAGTCAATCTCAGCATATTAAACCATCTAATGAAGTAAAACCCATGCCTGCCGTGCAAATTAGGGAGTGTTTTAGCCTAAAATGAACCCTGGTTAGAGAAAAAAGTATGTGGCAGTACAATAACAGATACAGTAGGTACAATACACAGATGTACATATACAATGCACACAGGTACAGCAGCAACACGTATGCAATGGTCTATTTGACATTATTTTTTTTTATTTTATGTCTATCTAATTCCACTGAAAGCCTCAGTATTTAGTGCCAGAAAAGAAAACCAAAACCAAACTAAACCAAAAAAACTGTCCCAGGGCTTGAACTTTTTTTGCACTTGTTCTAAGACAGCATGGATAACACTGTCACTCCTGAAGACAGAGGGATGGACACTTGGTGACTTTGATCCACAACACACCTGGACAGTAATCTCTGGTGCTGGTACTTTCTCAGACCAATGATATGATTTTTCCCAAAGGTATAACCTTTCTGCAATCACTGTAGGCAGTCATAGAGATCATAGAATCATCAGATAGTAGAATGGTCTGGGTTGGAAGGGACTTTAAAGCTCATCCAGTTCCAATGCTCTGGCATGGGCAGGAACATCTCCCACTAGACCGGGTTGCTCAAGATCCCATCCAGCCTGGCCTTGAACTCTTCCAGGGATGGAGTATCCACAGTTCCAGTTCCAGGGTCTCATCACCTTCACAGGAAAGATTTTCTTCCTAATATCTAACCTAAATCTCCTCTCTTCTCCCCATTGCCCCTTGTTCCATTACTCCATGCCCTTGTAAAAAGCTCCTCCTTAGCTTTCCTGGAGCTCCTTCAGGTATTGGAAAGTTTTCCTGGAGCCTTCTCTTCTCCAGCTTGAATAACCCCAGCTCTCTCAGCCTGTCTTCATAGGAGAGGGGGTCTAACACTCTGGTCATTTTATGGTCCTCCTCTGGACTTAATCCAACATCTCCACCTCATTCTTTAGCTGGGAACCTAAGAAGTGGACACAGTGCTACAGCTGGGGTTCCACCAGAGCAGAGGGGAAGGGGCTAATAGCCACCCTTGACCTACTGGCCACATTTTTTTGATGCATCCCAGGAAATGGTTGGTTTCTGGGCTGCAAGTGAACATTGCTGATTCATGTTGAGCTTCTCATCAACCACCACCCCCAAGTCCTTCTCCACAGGGCTGTTTTCATCCCAGTTTTATCAGAAATATTAAGTGAGTTAGTGGACACTGCCCTAACCACTGGGCTGCAACTCAGTTTTGCAAGATGCTAAGCATTTTGGCATTGACTGTACATGTAAGGATTTGAAGACACAGTCACTGGCAAGAGCTGGGTATCCCTTGGTTAAATCAGTAGGCTTGTTTTATGACTGAAAGATATACTGAAGTGGTGTCATGCTCCTTGGCACTTTGCTGCAAACCTTGGCATACCAAAGAGAAAAAGGAGAGGGCTTTAAAAATACATTGCTCAAATTTATAAAATCAGTGGAAAACCTAACTACAACTTAAATAATGTGTGGGTGGTTGGACAACTAGAAGGTAAGGAAGGCTGAAGGCTATCAGATTTCTGGATGCTGAAAATTTTGCTGTGTGAAATTTAAAGCAGTCACTGAACAGAGTAAAACTGTGTCCAACTCCAGAGCAAACCAAGGAGCGACAAGGTAAGAAGTGAATGCTGATTTTGTGTAAGACTGATGACACAGGCAAAAAGAGTTGAGGCAACAGAGGAGTGACATGGGCTTAACCCCAGTGACACTTTCAATCTCATGCATGCAGATTTATTTGTTCTTCTGCATAGGCACCTAGTAGATGCTGCAACAGGAGCAGAAAAGATCTGCTGAACAGAGGTAGAAATGGGTCATGAAGGCATCCTGCATGGTCCTCCTGTGTTCAGAAATATGTCCCCTCCTCTTTATAAAACCCATTTTTTTCTCCTTGCCCTGAAGAAGGTTTTATTGGGCAACTCAGGGTTGTATCTACAACCCAGGGCAGTGGCAGGAGTTCTGAAATGAAAATGAATGTATAAACACAAATTGTAAGACTGCTGCATGGTCTGCCTTGCTGTGAGCTGGGGAGATGTAAAGATGCAGACACATAAGAGGAAGGCAAGGATAGGAAGCAGCTTGGCTGCAGTCATGTGCTTCAGCACAGATAATTACAATCATGTATTTTCCATGAGTTCAAGTATTACAGTGGCAGGATTTCTTTGTCCCCTCATTACTTATACATAAGCAGTTGGCCAAAATAGAAGTAAATATTTTTCAAGCATGCACAGTGGTGTCACTGATTTTCTGTTCTGCTGGGGTATGTCTTTTCCTTTTGGTGAAAGTTCTAAGTAAAAGAGAAAAAGGAAAAAAAAATTAAAAAAGGGAAGAGTTTTAGGTATGACAGATTTATTTGTGACAAATGAAAAATCAATAATTGGTCTCTCACATGACCAAAATGCTCCACTGCTTTTTCATCTGTTCACACCAGTCCAACATTTTTGCACAGCAGCTTGGTTAGTTTTATTTTTCTCTTTCCTGAAAGGAGCAAGTTTCCTTCCCCAGCAAGTAACTTGCACACCTGATTTGCAAGAGACTGTGACAGGGCTTGGAGTGATGCAAGTGTGAAAGGGTATGTCTGGGGTGTAGATGAGCACTTAACTGTGTGTACTTTTGCAGCAAAAGAGCTGTGGTGGGAAGCACCTTAGCTGGCTGTGTTTCTTCTGAGCTCAGTGTTCATGGAACAAGGGTGGTCCCAATTAATCAGTTATTTCACTAAAAAATAGCTGCTGTTTCCCTTTGTTCCACCCTGAAGTGTACGGTTTGGGCAACTCAAAGCTCTAAAATATGAAAGAACATTATTACGTTAACTCTGTGCCTACATGAGTAGCTGTTTTTATGGTTCATATTCCCTTACACTGCTGGGTTAGATGTTTTCCATCCTTATTTCCTGAGAAAGCACTTCCCTTAAGCAGGCAGGGAGCACGGTCAGTGGAAAGCTGTGAAAATGTGTTGAAATGAAATGCATCCTTGTGAAAACTTTTCCCCTTTAGGGAAGCCTTGCGAATGCTTTGAAGCACCAGGACTGAGCTGAAAGGATGAGGTAGATAGCATGTGGAACATTTAAGACACCATAATTTAGGTTTAGGTGGACAAACCTGCCTTCAGATTATCATTTGAGACAATTCATATAGAAGTAAAACAAAAGCTGGGCAGCCACGACATCAAAGCTCACACTTTGTGTTGAAGATGATGTTTCTATTCACAACCTCTGTCCCTAAGTTGGTGACAATATAAATGCCAAATTCCCCCGTGTTCAGCAGAGCTCTGTATCAGGACAATGAGATGCAAGTCCATGTCAGTTTGATGCCACTGGTAATAATATCAGAAAGCTTTGTTCTGAGACAATTGTGACCTTTGATAGTCAAGAAGAAACTAAACATGAGCTGAAGCAAAAAAACCTGAAAAAATATATTAGAAGAAAAAAATTCAAACCTTTTCTTTTACAACATATTTTATGCATTGTCAGCTGACTTATTCCAACCTTTTTTGGCCTTTCAGCATGTGAGACACACCTATCTGCCACGAGTCCATAAGAAGTTTCTTTTGACTTTAAAGTTAATGCTAATTTTTGTAACCACCTCAGTGGAAGCTGAAGGTGTAGCCTTCCTCTCTCACTGCCTGTAAAAAATAAAGGCATACCAGTAAAAGTATCCCTTTTTTTTTTTCTTTTTTTTTTTTTTTATCATGGCAAAGCATGTTTTGTCACAGAAAGTATGTGTATGTGTTCTAATAAAGTTTCAACTCATTAGATTGCTAGCTAAGTTTATAAAAAAGCAAGAAACTGCTTGCACTTGTACCTCACCATGGTCAAGTACATCCAAATGATTTCTTTTGACCAGATTTTTGCATGGGGCATGTGCTCTGTCATCTCCTAGTATGCTCATTGATTTGTTCCTAGCCAAGTGATCTGACATATTTCTTCCCACTTATTTCTGGATCACTGCTGGATCACTGGTTTGAGCTGTGGTCCCTTCACCTTCTCTTCCTCTTTCAGCCAAGCCAAGCATCACTCACAACAAAAGGACTAGTTCCAGCCTCCTGCTGCCAGTTGCACTAAAAATGCAAGATTAGGGTTGAATTTGCTCAACAGAACAAAATTTGCTGATTCATAGACATGGAGATCCACTTACTTTTAAAGGATGGTACAAAATAATATGTAAAAAACAATCATGTAATTACTACACCATCCACAGAGTCTAGAAATAAAGGTTAAATGATTATTACTAACTAAATAGAAGTTCATGAACAAAACAGGCTGCAGAAACCTGCAATAAAAATCCCAGCACATCTTATTTTGCAGAAGGAAGAGGTGAGGAGCAGAAGAAAGATGAAGAATCATCAGGGCCTGCTCCATGAACCTGGAACGTGACCTTGTATAATGGGATCTGGGAAAAAAACCCATGTTTCTGTTGATATCAAATGAGCAGATTCCTGTTGCAAGAAACGTTAGAGAAACTTTTCTCAGAGGCAATGACTGACACATGGGGCTCACACTGCTCTGGCATCACCTGCTTGTGGGTAATTTGCCCCTGGGCTGGACATCCAAGGGACAACCCCAGATCTGGGCCAGACCCACAAGTACAGTCAAATTGAGTTGGGTGGAAATAAAAAATGGAGACTTGCAGCTCCTGTAGTTTAATAGATTTCTGCCATCAAAGTGGTCTGGGACCTGTCCTGCTGTTTGAGGAGCTTTTGGCAGCTTTTGAGTCATGCATCCCTAGGGCAGCCCAAAGCCTTGTCCTTCCTTTGTCATATTGGCTGTCATCAGGACTGCTGAGATACATTTCCTCAGGGAGGAGAACACCCTGTTTGTTTGGGCACTGCCATTTTTTTTGTCAACTAAACCACTATTTCTGCTTTCACTGAGTGCAGGATTCTCATGCTTTCATCTATCAGCGGGGAATTTTCTTCATATGAATAACAATGGCATCATTGATACGGTGATTTTCTTGGGAAGGTCTTGCAGTAGGTTTACAAGTCAGACAGAAGCTCTAGCTGGCAATCACTCGAGCAACAAATAATATCTTTTAATGTCCTGGAATGCCAGTGCTTGATGTTTCAGGAATAGCTTTTATTTATCATTCTGTGTGTCACCCACCTACCCCAGATGATAGCGATGGCTGAAAAGCAAAAAAAAAAGTCTGGCTGTATTTTATAGGCACTTCAAACAGATATTTTCATTGTGAAATCTTCAGAGCCTCTCAAGGAAAAACCTTTTGAAACAGAAGAGATGGTGGACCTTGTAAGCAGTCAATGCCTCTAATCACAGCCACAGTATTGTCACAGCTCTTGTGACAAGCTTCGTTTTCTGGGACCTAACCTGTATCTTGCAAAGTGGCTCTCCCTGATCTCCTGTCAGTGGTACCATGTGGAGTAGCATGAAAGAAAGGGGCATCTGAAGGTCAGGATTTGCCTGTTCTCCATTGCCAAAGTGCACACTGTAACACCCTGATGACCTGAGGTAGCTGCCTCAAGTGGTCTGAGGCCAAAAGACATGACAGGATGAGGTTCAACACAGCCAAGTGCTGGGTCCTGCACTTTGGCCACAACAACCCCAAGCAGAGCTACAGGCTGGGCACAGAGTGGTTGAAGAACACCCAGACAGAGAGGGACCTTGGAGTTTGGATTGCCAGGAAGCTGAACATGAGCCAGCAGTGTGCCCAGCTGGCCAAGAAGGCCAATGGCATCTTGGGCTGGCTCAGGAACAGCGTGGCCAGCAGGTCCAGGGAAGGGATTCTGCCCCTGTGCTCAGCTCTGGGGAGGCCACAGCTTGAGTCCTGTGTCCAGTTCTGGGCCCCTCAGCCCCTCAGGAAGGAGATTGAGGTGCTGGAGCAGGTCCAGAGAAGAGCAAGGAGGCTGGGAAGGGATCCAGCAGAATTCCTGTGAGGAAGGGCTGAGGGAGCTGGGGGTGTTGAGGCTGGAGAAGAGGAGGCTCAGGGGAGACCTCATCACTCTCTCCAACTCCCTGAAAGGAGGTTGGAGCCAGGGGGGGGTTGGGCTCTTTTCCCAGGCAACTCTCAGCAAGACAAGAGGGCACAAAAGGTCTCAAGTTATGCCAGGGGAGGTTTAGGTTGGTGATTAGAAAGAATTTCTTTCTGGAGAGGGTGATCAGGCATTGGAATGGGCTGCCCAGGGAAGTAGTGGATTCTCCGTGTCTGGAGATCTTTCCAAAGAGCCTGGATGTGGCACTGAGTGCCATGGGCTGGGAACCGCGGGGGGAGTGGATCAAGGGTTGGACTTGATGATCTCTGAGGTCCCTTCCAACCCAGACAATTCTATGATTCTATGACTTTGATGGATCTTGTAGAATCATGGAATGGTTTAGGTTGGAAGGGACCTTAAAGATCACCCTGTTCCAACCTCCCCTGCATGGGTAGGACACCTCCCACTATTCAGACTATTTAGGGCTTGTTCAGCCTGGAGAAGAGGAGGCTCCCAGGTGAGCTCAGAGAAACCTCCCAATATTTGAAGGGGCTGCAAGAAAGCTGGGGGAGGGCTTTGGACACGGGGGGGTAGGGAGAGGACAAGGGACATGGGTTAAAACTTGGAGAGGGGAGATTGAGGTTGGAGATGAGGAAGAAGTTCTTTCCTGTGAGGGTGCTTAGACCCTGGAACAGGCTGCCCAAAGAAGCTGTGGCTTCCCCATCCCTGGCAGTGTCCAAGGTCAGGTTGGATGGGGCTTGGAGTATCCTGGGCTGGTGGGAGGTGTCCCTGACCATGCAGGGGGATTGGAACTGGATGAGCTTTAATGTCCCTTCCAACCAAAACCATGCTGTGTTTCTATAATTCGTTCGATCTAATAAGGACTTGCTTTACTTCATGTGATTTTGCACTCGTTTGGCTATGGGTAGAAACACTTTGCAAACTTCACTTGTAACCTGCCAGCATGGGAACTTATATCATGCATTACAGCTTGGAGGTCTAATTCATATTTCAGAATTTCATAGCTAGCCACAACACAAAAAAAAAAAAAAAAAAAAAAAGTCAGGAAAAAAGCAAACAACAAAAAAATAAGCCCATGTGAAATCAGTGCAAGCTTTAGTATTTTATGCTGTGTAAGTCCATTTGAGAGGCCATAGGGAAAAAAATTGCCCATTCAAATATTAGCATGTATAGCTTTGACACAGGGCTCTCTAAAGTGATTTTCTCAATTCTCTTTGGTGTATTTACTAACTGTACATCAAACTACTCCTGGTCTCAAGCTATGCTACATATTTATCAAATCATATGGTTCTGTGATGCTGTAGGTAAAGTACTGGCTAATGTGAATTGTTCTAAATGAGCTCTCAAAAGGACAGGAATAACTTTTTTAAACTTCCTGATGCTTTTCTAAAATATTAAAGTGACTTCCATGTATAAAATTTGCATAGTTTACCTAGCTTAGTTTACATTTTTTTTTCATTATAATGATTCAAATGTTTTGTACGGAATTTAAAATAAATTTATACATTAATTTATGAACTTGGTTGATTACCAAGTTGTGCTAGATTTAAATCTAAATAATTGTGTTTTAGTAAGCTTATTAAAGTTTAATAAATCAATTTTAAAATGGCAGTTGCATCAGTGCATGCTTTATTTAATATAAGAGAAGGGCCAAGTTAGGGTAAATACAGAAAGTCAAGTGGCAACCAAATGCACATTCACTACCAAACAATCCCCCCCTTTTTTTTTCTGTCACAACTGACTGTCTGACTGCCCCGTGTTAGAAATTACATTATTTGCTACAGAATAGGTCTACCCAGGGTATAAAAGTTGGATGTGCAGCTTTCTCAGATTCTTGTGCAATAATTCCTATGTAATCTCTGAAAATGTAACTGATAATATGTCAATGATTGCTATACAAAGAAGTTAAATATTACAGTTAATTTTCTCACTGAAATCCAATCCAGGGATTAGCAACAATGGGGAATCTGTTTTATTTGCATTTAATTTGTACCTTCACACTATTATCTCCCATGTTTTAGTTTCAGGAAATGTGGTCTCAGGCTATTATAAACACATTTCATGCTGCAGTTGCACTGTTATTTGAACTCTATTCTCAGAAACGACTTACAGAAAAAATAAAGCCAGCATACTTTATTTTAATTATACTAGAGCTGTGTCTAAATACAAAAAAATACTACAGTATATATTTAATATGGAGCACAGATTAACAGTTTTATGAGACATAAAATCTATCTATATCATTTTCTATTTACAGATCAGTTATATATCTTTCAACAAAACAAATGCCTATAGTGTAACAATGAATAAGGAGAGCGTCAAGCTAGCAATCACATAAGCAGTAAATAATGTCTTAATTGGCCTGGAATGTCAGAGTTTGATTTTTTGGGGACTAGGTTTTATTTATTGATCTATATGGCATATTTATCTTGCCAGCAATTTGTACAAATCTATTCCCTTTCCTCAATATCGGATCCATGTATGGTTTTATATTGCAAATCCCATCTGGGGAAATAGCCAAGTAAGAGGAGCCCGGTTGCTTCTGGAAAAGCCATCCATTTAAAAGCTTTCACTGAGGCAAGGATAACTTCACAGTTTCAGCACTTTGTCTTCTGACAAAAAAAAAAAAAAGAAAGGGGCAGAGGGAGAAGGGGGGAAAAGCTGCTATTACGGAGTTGCCACCCAGTGCATGCTTCAGCAGCCCTGTACTCTTTACACGTTTGGCAGCAGTGAAAAAACCAAGAAAGGATGCTGTGTACTACTAGGAAATGTTTTTTAAGTGCTTCTGACTCTGTCCTATTCACTTGTGAAGCCAGCAGACAGCAGTGGATGAGGTGGGCTTCACACATGGCCTCAAGCTCTGGATTGGGTTCTTCTCAGGAGTGCTTGTGCAGATTTTTTCTTAACACTACTGTTGTCTTTCAAGCCAAGGCTCACCTTGCCGTGCTCTGCTGTGCAGCTGAGAACTGGCAAACTCAACCACCTTCAGCCAAGGTGTCTGCCAGGGGATTGATTCTCCCCTCTGGTAAAAAGTGGGTGTCTGATGCTGAAGTCAGCACTGACCACAGGGAGAAGGGAATCTATCAATGACTCTCTTGGTCCTTAACAAAATCCTTTGCTGCAAATATCACCCAGCAGACGTTGCTTCTCTGATTGGCTTAGGACTGCTAGAGGCTGGCCCTAAAAAAAAGCACTTCTGCTGTTGATAGTGGACTAAAAAGTTTACAAACAGCAGCAGCAGCCTTGCACTTGCCTGCCTTCTGTTTTTGCGAAGGAGGTTTGCTAAACATGGGAAAGATGGTGCTCTGATAGCTGTCATTGCTCTGGTATAACCTTACCTGTCTGGAAACGAGCTAATGAAAATTTTTGGTGTGTCTTTTAGAGAATACATTTGCATCTGACATAATTAGTGGTAGGCAGACCCAGCTACATCCAGGGGGAATCTCAAGACAACTGCTTTGCCGACTATTAGTGCCTAATTTCTGAATGTCAAACCCTGCACATCTTAATTTCTAGAGAATAAGCTCAATTGAACTTGCTCCCCAGTTATGCAAAAACTGCTCAGATAAAACCAAGTGGACACCAATGTAATGAATGTGGTTATTAAATTGTTTCAATTGAAAGAACCCTATTCTTACACCATCATAATGGGAACAATTTATCCCCACTGATCGGCCTGTCTCTTTTTTCTGAGCTCTCTTTGATCTTGAAGCATATTGCAGTGGTGTGTCCTATTGAAAAGCAAAACTGGGGCAATTTTAATGCTTTTGTACCTTACCAGTGCTCTATTTTTTCGCTGTTTAAAAATAGCTGTTAATTATAAGTGCAGTTTAAATGTCTCAAGTGACCCAGAAATGCAGGTTGGAATGAGACAGATTGTGTGTCTCATATAAAACAGATGTACTTTCACAGAGCAGTCTGAATTCAGCCCTCAATATGTATCTTTCTCTAAGGTTATTTCAGTCAGGTATTGAGCTTGTCTAGCACTGAGCTATAAAATCCCACACATTTTGAACAATGAAGAGAAAACTGGATCTATATTTACCTCAAGAATAAAAAGCCTCTTTTTCTGTGTGGGTGTATTTTGCTGGTAGTGGTTGATGGGATGAGGGCATTTCCCTTCGACTTTGGAGACCCAAGAGACCAGATGCCTCATTTAATCTCCACCTCTTCTGCCTCTTGATGTAATAAGCCCATGCTTTTAAGGAACATTTAGTGGTAATAAACTTTCAGAAGCTCCTCTTATTTTGACTGGATTAAGCACTCCACAAGTACTAGCCATACCTATGCAGATATGAAATTTTACATTTATCCTGTGTTTTGAGTGACTTGGATAGGCCTTCTTTTTTTTTTTTTTTTTTTTTTTTTTTTTTTTTTTTTTTTTTTTTTCTTTATTTTCTTTTCTGCCTCTTCTGCCAACAATCCCTTTTAATTTCTGTCTGTGACGAGGTTCATCAAGAGAAGTCTGAGAAGTAGCACAGAAATTAAATTAAGGCATGTTAGTAATTCACTGTAGGGCCTGAACAAATCAGTTATTTGTATGTCTATTTATTCATAAGTTGTTAGACAGCAAATTACAGGCATCTCCATGCAGTAGCAAGACTCTGTTTCAACTTTCAGATTAGAGGAGGCTGTCGAGTGCAATGAGTTTGATGAGCTCTCCCCTGTCCCCAAAGATCAGAGACACACGTTTCAAAGCCACCACCACTTCATGAAACTGAATGGTTTAATGGTGAAGGAAGCCAAGGGTCAACTGAGCCTGGGTTGTACATTCAGATATCACTCACTAAAAGAGACTGACACCTGGTTAGAGGATGGAGGCTGCAGGGAGAACCAGTCTGCCAGTCTAGAGAACCCTACCTGCTCTACAGGTTGCAGGAAACTTAATATAGAGTGTTTAAAAACTTTCCTTCTCTGCTTGGCAATTGAGCTCCTTCTTTATGCCACCTAAGAATAAGGAAAAAATAATAGGAAAAAAAAAAAGAAAGAAAAAGCAAAGCATTATGTTAAATCCATCAGCTCACAAAAACTTTTCCTAAAGAAACAGAATTTTGAGGTTCATATTCAGAAAATTACATCCTCCCATAGCCAGTCTGTTCACGTAATGAATAGAGAAATAAGCTCATTTAACAGTGGGAGTAAGTGCACTATTTTATTTTTTTTCCACACTCCTGGAAATCACTTTCAATGACAGAGACTTTTGGAATGAAATTTTACACTCTCACTCTTTTCAGTGCTTAGAAAACTCCTGAATCTCAGAGAGTGTTGAAAGAATAAATTGGTTATGATATATTGCAATTCTGTGAGGCCAACATCCAGAGAAGCCACAGACATCACTAGTTTTGAACATCAGTCCCCCAAAGACCACAGTGATTATTTCTGCCTTTGGGAACTTTCTAATTGTGGAAACAAAAGTACTTCCTTTAACTATTCTCACATTCACACTTAGTGCTATCACGATGGAAAACAGAGATTTGATAGTAGCTGAAACAATGGCACATCTATGTTTGAAACAAGAAAACTAGCATTTGGAAAAAAATAATCATCAGCTCACACTGTCTTTCCACCTCCTTGGGACTATATTTTGGTACATTAAGGATTTCTCAAGACAGTGATGTCAAGAGAAATATTTCCACTAAAACTCCATCCTGTAAATTTTCATGTTGTTTTTCTGGGAAGTACCAGGATTGAGCCTCAATTAAACATGTGCATGAATCAAACACCTCTTTGACAAAACAGTGCAAACTCAATCCCAAACATATATTTGGAATAGAGTTCTATTAGACATAGGATAGACACACACTTCTAAAGTCCTGCAGCACTGAGATCTGTAACTTGAATTTAGGTGGAAGTATTTTTACTGCATTCAAAATAATCCCTCCAGAACAGCTGTTCTGCTCTAAGAATTGTGCTAAGAGCAAGAAAAATTCATTGCAGTGGTGGTTTGTACCCATATTACTTTTTGTGCTGAGATTTTGCATTTCCTTTCTCTATTGGATGGCAGTTCTGACATTACAACGCTAAAATACAAGCCTTTTGATATACAAAATGATGATTTTTTTTTTAAACACAAAAAAGGGCAGTCATCTTAGGAAAGGTTTTAATGTTATGCTTTTCACTGAAGCAGACAAAACAGAAAATTTGCTTCTCTGAAATGAAAGGACACCCTCACGAAAGCAGAGTGGGTCACAACATGCAGGGAGAAACATATATGGAGAAACATATATGGAGAAACATATATGGAGAAACAACTCCCTATGGAGGCAGAAGTCACAAAGACTTTTGAAATCTTCAGGAAAGGCTGTGCAGCTCGTGTGAATATTACATAAGTAGCAAAGAAGGGTAGATTGCAAGGTTAACAAGACTGTTGCTTTAGATCTACCTTCATGGCAACACTTCTCTGTGTCAGGTTCTAAAGTGGCCTCTATTGAACAACTGAACTGGATTTAAGGACGGGTATGTCTACGTAGGCTTGGCAAATTTTGAGCAACCATGTGGAAATTTTGTGTTGGCAATGCTAATTAGATCAATTCTTTTCCTTTTTGAAGTCTGATAAGCAATCTTTCAGTAAATTCCTGTTTGTCTGGGAAAAACCCCACTGTATCAGGGAATTCATTATGTTCTCTGGGAGTAGTTCTGTTATGATTTCTCTCCTTATTTCAGATACAAAACAGAACAGCTGTGTGTCCCATTATCAAACTGTACATACATATAAATGCTTTCTATCTTCAGCTTTTGAAACTGCTGTCATGAATTGCCATGAGTGAACCTTGGATATTTTGAGACTCTGTTTTAGAGAGGAACCCAATGATCTAAATACCTGAGATTCCTCCCGTGAAACCATTTTTCCACTCAGCATTAATGAAGCTTTTGCTGTTGTTCTTTATCTCATTTCAGATGCTACATGATGGAGGGACCTTGGAGCAAATCCAGAGGAGATGAGCTAGAGCAAGCTCAGGAAATCACGATCCATGAAAAATCCCTGAACCAAGGGTGTCCAGACCATAGAAATGAAGGCTGCCAGGGGACATTGTCACAGTCTTGCTGTGCTGAAAATCCTGGTGGTGCAAAAGAGCACAGAGAGGTTTGTCAGCCCCAAATGTGGAGGGTTAGAAAAATTAGTTACAGTCTTGAGCTGCAGAAAGTTGGAATCAGGCTGGATACTGGGAAAAAGACAGATGTTGGGGGGTGGTTATGGAAAGATCCTACAGCCATAAAATGATGAGATGTTAAGCGCAGGTCAGACAGAAATTGAATAGTTCAGTTGTTCATAGTTCATTCATTAGTCTGTAAACCCTTGAAGTGCTTACAAACCCTTCGATTTATTATCTCCTAAGTACGCTTCCCATTTTCTTTCTCAGTAACCTCTAATCCCTTGCATTGCTTCCTACTGTAAGACTTCCAAATAAACTTTGTCATCCATGAAAACGCATTCCTCATCATGCTGCTCCTTCTCTCTTCTTCCCCTTCCCTTTTGCACCTCCCCATTGCAGTTGTTCATGAAGATCTGATTGACCAAACACAATAAATTGAAAAAAAATACTTCGTGAATGGGTATGAAATATTAGGTGAATGGGATTTTTTGTGGCCCTCCAGCTTCTCTGTATTTCTGTTTATGATTCTCTGATATTCAGCAGATATAAGATTTATGTTTTGTGCCTACATCCAAACTGATTGTCCTACACTTGATGGCAATGTTTCAGCTGAAGCTAAATGCATCTGAGTTTTACAACTGTAGCTGCTTTTTGTTAGATATGCCTAACAAGACTAATATTTTGCTTTCATTTTTGCCCACAAGTTCATTGGTTTTTACAGTGATGAGGAGCTTGGAGCCAATTTCATGCTTATGTTATGGTAATCCCAAAACTGTTTCATGTAAACTGAATAAGCTATCCTTAAAGGAGGGAGAAAACCAGGATCCCTTCCAGAGAGTGTCCTAATGGGGCGAGCTTTCTTCAGCTGTATCTAATTCCTCAAGTTTTCTTTGTTTGTCACACTTTTGCCTCTTAATCTCTGGTTTGATGAATTTTATTATCCATGATGGACCTGTTTCAGGAAGAAAGGAGGAAAATACTCTGAATAAAGGTTTATATGGCAGAGAAGGCATTTTTTCAGGGAGGAGGGCTGTGGATACAAGCAGAAGACAGAGTACAGATGGGGTGGGCTCTCCCATCCCTGAGTTACTGTAGAGACAGGAGGGAAAATCATCTCTGCTCTTGCTGTGGTTTAGAAGGAAACAACGAGCACACACGGCACTTTGGGTTTTTTGTATTGAGCCCCCAGTTTGTGGCACTGCAACTCACATTCATAGAAATTTTAGGAACTGTATCTGGAGGAAACCTCTTTCAGGAGAAACAGAGTTGGTGATTACCCATCGTGGTGCTCAGGCATCGCTGTCTCAGGCTCCTTGGAGGGAGGCCAAGTCAATGAATCTGTAACATGCTGTAATCCTGGACTGTACCGAGCAACATCTGGGGTTTGATTAAAAATATATTTGGTTACATGAATACTTTCAAATTCTTCTATGCAGGGGATTTATCATAAACAGCTTAGTCCCGTTTCCCGTGGCTCGTACTTGGTGCTCCCACTCTTTGCATCCCAGGGCTGCCACCAGCACTGGAACCCACTGGAACTGGTGCCATCAGCCACATGTTTATCAGGTGTTGGCTGTCACCACGGAGAGAGCTGTGAGAACTGCCAAGCAGATGCTGCTTATTACCTCTTTTGCTGTATTTGCTCTTTCTGTGAGCAAAACTAAAGAAAAAAAAAAACCCCCCCAAAAAAACAACCCCCCAAAACCCCAAACCTCTCGGTTAACTGCAGAATGCTTCTGTAAATTATATTCCACTCAGAATGGCCAAGCAGTTTTTACTGCCTGTGTTTTGTGCCACGCTGCCTTTTGAGACAAAATGGTGTAAAGCTAAGGATGTTTTCCCAGGTGCTAAATCCAGACTAATCACTGAAAGGGTAGGGAAGAATAAATCTGAATTTCTGTGATTCCTGACCCTTTACTCCAAATCCAATAATGCACAAGGATTTAGCATGGTTGGACCTGCTGGCAGCCAACTAATAGACTGACTCTGTAGTTGGTGATAAGGAAAATGATTCCACTACAATATGAGCACTTCATTACCTTCTGCCCCAAGCACACATTATACATGTTTTATAAATTTTTAGATTGAAAAGATACACAGTCTAAAGACAGCAGCCATGTGCCCGAAGTTGTGCAGAAAAAAAGAAACCCACAATACACTTCTTGATTTTTTTAATGTACAGTGAAATTAAAGGGTAGATTTCTTCTGTCAAAATTTCTTGCTGCCACACAGGGGGAAGTTCACTGTATATTTGGTCGGAGAAGACACTAGTCTCAGAGGTCAGTTCAGTTAGAACCTAAATGTGGATTAATTTAGTTGATTTAACCAAGTGTGTTACTTGTGGCTTCTAGCCACAAAATGGAGGGAAAGATATTCAAGAAAACTTAGTCCTGTTTCTAAAAGAGCAGAGAAGATGTAAACCTGACACAATTTATTTATTTCTATTTCTATTGCTGACTTGGAGAGAAAAATCGGATAAATGACATAATACTTCTGTGCCTCAGTTACTCTTCTCTAAAATTACAATAGTACAACTCCAGAATATCTTGGAAAGGGGTTTATACAGAGATCAAAAAAAAAGCAAAAGAATACATATTACTTCCATAGAATCCGATGGGGTTGGATAGCTGAACCCCCCAAGCCACAAATGGGGAATTTTTCGCATTAATCAGATGTTGCTAATTGCAACAAAACTGTGGTGAAAATAGCAGGAAATTTCAGAGGATCTAATGTGAAAAGATCTATTAGATTATAGAGAAAAAGAATTAAATCTTGACTTCTTTTTTTCCTGGAGTCAAAGACAAAGGCCTCACTGACTTCATGAAGCAGAAAGATTCAGATGCAGAAGATGACCAGAAAGTACAGAAATGTATATATGAATATACAGCATAGAGGCATCCAATCCCTTAAGATAAAGAAGTGTCCTGACAGTGAAACTATAATGCAGAAAACTTACAGCTAACAGAAAAATTCCTGTCCTCAAGCAAAACCTCTCACAACTCAGTGCTGTAAAAAGGCCAACAGAACAAAAAAGGCAAAAAATTTTAAGAGGTAAGAATATCCACTTTATCCATTTAATTAAAAAATGAAAAGATTTAGAGTTTGGTAGAAAAGGCAGATCATCAGTTTTGAGACTTCATACAACTTTGTCTGTCTTGACACTATTAAGGCCTGAGCAAAAAACTTCATCCACCTCCTCATGAATCCTTAGAGTCATTGGGCACTGTTCTTTTTTTTTTTCCTTTCCACATAGTTTATGTATAACAATTTTTTTCCCATTTACAGAGAGCAGGAGGTCTGGCAGACACCAGAGTTAGAAATGTAATAATGGGTATTGCTTACTGCTTTGCTCTTTGATATGCATCACTGTTTGGTTCCTACAGAAACCTCTCATTTTTAGAGTAACTCTTGAAAGCTAGTTTGTGTTGGCATCGTGGGAACTTGGATTTTGCCTGTGGAAATGCTCAAAGTGTGTGGGACTGCCACACAGCCAGGTATTTCCCCACAACCACTGCTACATATTCTGTCATGAGGGTAATAACATCTGAATCAGACACTTGGAATACAGGAAAACAGATGTGTCCTCAAAAGCGTTGTGTTATTGTCCTTGGCATTTTCTCTGTTTAAATTGCTAAATAAAGTTTTAAAATATTTTTTTTCCTTGTAACATTTAACACAAAGAAATATTTTTCACATGCAGTTTGTACAAGGAAGGGGTTCTAAAAGATTTGGTGTGGTGACACATGAAAGGGTGGTGATAATGCTTTGGAATTGTATCTGTAAAAAGCTTACTGTGAAAGTTTTTGAATTCTTTGTGTAGGAGGAGAAAGACAGAGTAGTTAAACTATTAGCTAAAGTGAAACTACTCAAGCACCTGAATTATAGATTATTTATCTTTGCCACAAAGCTGTGAGGCCCATTGCCACAGAGTCCTGTGAAGTCCTGAGGTATGGTGGAAACCAGAGGGGAGTTTGACAGATTTACTGGGTATTGACTTCATAATGGCTCTTCAGGTTTAAGACATGAAGGTTTCAGAGTCACCCAGGTGATTCCAGGGGCTGGATCCATGTCCATGGTAGAGGATGCCACTCCTAACCCTGATAGACTCTTCCTGTTGGAGTCTGGCTACTCCTGGAGAAGGAATGGCACAGAGCTTGAGACAGGAAGGTCCTCCCTAACCTCTCACACTGTGCAGTTTGTAAGTCCCTGGAGATTTGAATTTGACTGGGAGAAAGACTCAAGGATGGATGGGGGGAATGAACAAGTGGGGGGTAGTAATTACCCCATGGGTCATTTGTAGAAGGCAGGAGCAGCAGTAGAACTGATGAGTTTTCTGCACCTCATGTGAAGAAATAGGCTTGAAGATTCTGGGCAAGGTCTGGCCTTCTCTCTTTTCTCTCTTCATGGACACCTTGCAGAATGCAACAGTCTTCAAAGGAATTTAGACTCACAGAATGATCTGCATTGGAAGGAATCTTAAAGACCATTTAGTCCCAGCCCTTCTGTAGGGACAAGGACACCATCCACTAGACCAGGTTCCTCCAAACCCCATCCAGTCTGACCCTGAATGCTTCCAGGGAGCAGGCATACACATCTTCTCTGGGCAACCTCAGCCAGTGTCTTAGCAATTTCTTCCTAAGATCTCATCTCAGTCTTCCCTCCTTCAGCTTGAAACCCTTCCCACTCACCCTTTCAGTCCATGCCCTTGTCCCAAGTCCCTCGACAGCTTTTCTGGAGCCCCTTCAGCACTGGAAGTTGTTCTAAGTTCTCCCCAGATTCTTCTTCTCTCTCCTCCTTCTCCTTCTCCTTCTCCTTCTCCTTCTCCTTCTCCTTCTCCTTCTCCTTCTCCTTCTCCTTCTCCTTCTCCTTCTCCTTCTCCTTCTCCTTCTCCTTCTCCTTCTCCTTCTCCTTCTCCTTCTCCTTCTCCTTCTCCTTCTCCTTCTCCTTCTCCTTCTCCTTCTCCTTCTCCTTCTCCTTCTCCTTCTCCTTCTCCTTCTCCTTCTCCTTCTCCTTCTCCTTCTCCTTCTCCTTCTCCTTCTCCTTCTCCTTCTCCTTCTCCTTCTCCTTCTCCTTCTCCTTCTCCTTCTCCTTCTCCTCCTTCTCCTTCTCCTTCTCCTTCTCCTTCTCCTTCTCCTTCTCCTTCTCCTTCTCCTTCTCCTTCTCCTTCTCCTTCTCCTTCTCCTTCTCCTTCTCCTTCTCCTTCTCCTTCTCCTTCTCCTTCTCTTTCTCCTTCTCCTTCTCCTTCTCCTTCTCCTTCTCCTTCTCCTTCTCCTTCTCCTTCTCCTTCTCCTTCTCCTTCTCCTTCTCCTTCTCCTCCCTTCTCCCTTCTCCTTCTCTTCTCCAGCCTCAACACCCCCAACTCTCTCAGCCTGGCTCCAGAGCAGAGCTGCTCCAGCCCTCCCAGCAGCTCCAGGGCCTCCTCTGCACTGGCTCCAACAGCTCCGTGTCCTTCTGCTGATGGGGACCCCGGAGCTGGACAGAGCTTTACCTGGATTTACCACAGATTTACCTGGATTTGTTCTTGGGATTGGCATAACCAATGTGCAGGACCTTGCCCTTGTTGGGCTTCATGAGGTTTGTACAGGTTAAACTCTTCAGGCTGTCAAGAAGAGTGGATTAAGTACACAAAGGGGAGAAAAGGAGACGAAATCAGACTTTTACAGGTGAAATACATGTTTCAATGACTGATGAGACACAAACACTCTTCTTTTGCTGAAGATAAAGAGCAATGTTCTTCGAATGTGTGCATTGATTCCCAGAAAATGTGAAACAAAAGCAAGGGCAATGTTTTTCCAAGAATTGTGTACACCAGCCAGAACACTAGATCTCTGTGTAATCAGAAAGTAAAGGTGGAAACAATTTCATGGAAACTGTCTTATTTTAACTAGCCCTGTGGGAAGCAGTGTTGATAATCAGGAGTTTTTGACAAGTATAAGCAAATCACTGCCCTCAATCTGTAGATTAGGTAGAGTGTTACCTTAGATCCTCCTAAATCATAGAATCATAGAATTGGCTGGGTTGGAAGGGACCTCAGAGATCATCGAGTCCAACCCTTGAACCACCGTTGCGGTTGCTAGACCATGGCACTGAGTGCCACATCCAGTCTCTTTTTAAATATCTCCAGGGACGGAGAATCCACCACTTCAGTGGGCAACCCATTCCAATGACGGATCACTCTTTCCGTAAAGAAATTCTTTCTAATATCTAACCTAAACTTCCCCTGGCACAACTTAAGTCCATGCCCTCTTGTCTTGTTGAAAGTCGTTTGGTAAAAGAGCCCAACCCCCACCTGGCTACACCCTCCTTTCAGGTAGTTGTAGAGAGCGATGAGGTCTCCCCTGAGCCGCCTCTTCTTTAGGCTGAACAACCCCAGTTCTCTCAGCCTCTCCTCGTAGGGTCTATGCTCGAGTCCCTTCACCAGCCTGGTAGCTCTCCTTTGGACCTGCTCCAGGACCTCGATATCCTTCCTGAACTGGGGGGCCCAGAACTGGACACAGTACTCAAGGTGTGGCCTCACGAGGGCTGAGTACAGGGGCAGAATCACTTCCTTGGACCTGCTGGCAATGCTGTTCCGGATACAGGCCAGGATGCCATTGGCTTTCTTGGCCACCTGGGCACACTGCTGGCTCATGTTCAGCTTCTTGTCGATCCAGACTCCCAGGTCCTTTTCAGCCTGGCTGCTCTCCAGCCACTCTGTCCCCAGCCTGTAGCGCTGCATGGGGTTGTTGTGGCCAAAGTGCAGGACCCGGCACTTGGCCGTGTTAAACCTCATCCCGTTGGAATCAGCCCAACTCTCCAGTCTGTCCAGGTCCCTCTGCAGAGCCCTCCTGCCTTCTAGTTGATCAACACTCCCCCCCAGCTTAGTGTCGTCTGCGAATTTGCTGATGATGGACTCAATCCCCTCATCTAAATCATCAATGAAGATGTTGAACAGAACTGGGCCCAACACTGATCCCTGGGGGACACCACTAGTGACCGGCCGCCAACTGGATGCAGCCCCGTTCAGCACCACTCTCTGGGCCCGGCCCTCCAGCCAGTTCCTAACCCAGCACAGGGTGCTCCTGTCCAAGCTGCGGGCTGACAGTTTTTTCAGGAGGATGCTGTGGGAGACGGTGTCAAAGGCTTTGCTGAAGTCTAGGTAGACCACATCCACAGCCCTCCCCTCATCCACCAGTCGGGTCACCTGATCATAAAAGGAGATCAGGTTGGTCAGGCATGACCTGCCCTTCCTAAAACCGTGCTGGCTGGGTCTGATCCCTTGCCCATCCTGCAGGTGCTGTGTGATTGCACTGAGGATGATCTGTTCCATGACCCTGCCAGGCACTGAGGTCAGGCTGACGGGCCTGTAGTTTCCTGGGTCCTCTTTCCGGCCCTTTTTGTGGATTGGCGTGACATTCGCCAATTTCCAATCATCTGGGATGTCCCCAGTGAGCCAGGACTGTTGGTAGATGATAGCGAGAGGCTTGGCGAGCTCTTCTGCCAGCTCCTTCATTACCCTTGGGTGGATCCCATCTGGTCCCATAGACTTGTGGGGATCCAAGCATCGCAGTAGGTCACAGACTGTGTCCTTCAGGATTACAGGGGGGCTGTTTAGATCCATGTCACTTTCTATGAGCTCCAGAAGCCATCCGTCTTCAGGGTAACCTGTCTTTCCGCTGAAAACTGAGGTAAAGAAGGTGTTAAATACCTCAGCCTTTTCTTCATCTTTAACAACTATATTCCCACTCGTGTCCAGTAAAGAATGGATATTTTCCTTGCCCCTTCTTTTGCTGCTAATGTATCTGTAGAAGGACTTTTTGTTATCCTTCACAGAGGTGGCGAGATTCCGTTCGCATTGTGCTTTTGTGTCTCTGATTTTCTTTCGACATGACTTAACAATATTCCTAAATTCTTCCTCAGTAGTTATCCCTTTTTTCCATAAATGGTAGGCCCTCCTCTTAACCCTAATTTCTTTCAGAGTCTCCCAATTCAGCCAGGCCGGTCGTCTTCCCCGCCGGCTCGCTTTTCGGCATACTGGGACAGCCTGCTCCTGTGCTTTCAGAACTTGTTCCTTGAAGTACGACCAACCCTCCTGTACCCCTCTGTTTTCAAGGTCTGTTTCCCAGGGTATACTCCGAACAAGTCTTCTGAAGAGGTCAAAATCTGCCCTTCGGAAGTCCAGCGTAGAGGTCTTATTGACGACCCTCCTTGTATCCCTGAATATTGAAAACTTTATTATTTCATGGTCACTAAGTCCCAGGCGACCACCGACCACCACATCTCCCACCAGCTCCTCTCTGTTTGTGAAAAGAAGGTCAAGCGAGGCTCCATTCCTGGTGGGCTCATTTACTAGCTGGAGCAGGAAATTATCCTCTATACACTCCAGGAATCTTCTAGACTGCTTCGTCTCTGTGCTGTGGAGTTCCCAGCAGATGTCTGGTAGGTTAAAGTCGCCCACGAGAACAAGGGATGACGATTTGGAGACATCCACCAGTTGCCTGTAGAATACCTCATCATCCTCATCATCTTGATTGGGTGGTCTGTAACAGACTCCCATCACAATATCAGCCTTGTTGACCTTCCCCTTGATTCTGATCCACAGGCACTCCACCTTATTATTACAGACTTCAATTTCTACAGTGTCAAGGGACTCCCTAACATATAGGGCTACCCCTCCTCCTCTCCTACCCTGCCTGTCCCTTCTGAAAAGCCTGTAGCCACCTATAGTAGCACTCCAGTCATGGGAGTCATCCCACCACGTTTCCGTTATAGCGATTACATCATAGCTTTCCTGATGCATGATGGCTTCCAGCTCCTCTTGTTTGTTGCCCATGCTGCGTGCATTGGTGTACATGCACTTTAGCTGGGCTGCTGGTTTGTCTCGTACCTTGGGCAGACCACCCTTAGGCTCCTTTCTGGAGAGCCCAGTTTCAACCCCGTCCCCCTTCATGCTGAGGTAACTAACTGAACATCCAAAATAACAGGTTTGGGCAGTGAAGGCACTGCTTAAAATGATTCTAATATCTTCAGATGGTAAATATTTTGTTTTACATAAGCCTGCTTGTGAACAAAAGAAAAGAGAGAAAAGCCCAATAATGGGACACAGTAGAGGGACTGATTTTGCAGCCTTGGTGAAATCAGCTTCTTCACTAGAGCCACATGAGCATGTTGAAGACTGGAAGTCTTTGTCCTCAGGAAGAATTAGAAAAGTAAAGGGATATCCAGTTATAAAAGGTCCTCTGTGAAATTCTCAACCCAGAAAAAATGGCAGAAAAATATTCATGATTTTTTACAAATGGCACCGGAGGTGTTTCCTAATTCAAGATTTAAACCCAGGGCCAGCATAAATATAACAGCAGCCCATAGGAACGAGGTGAAATTCTGCTGTGCAGCTGTTAGCAGTTACACCTGCCAAAGTGTGAGATGATCTGTTCAGGACAATGTTCAGGACCAAGTCTGACCCACCTCCACAGTGAATTTCAAGGGTTCTCAGACTGTTTCTAGGGCTCACGAGTGGAAAGAATACCATCATAACTGTGGGGAGAAAAAAAAAAGACACAAGGTAACCTATGCTATTTGTGAGAAAACAGGTAAGGAATGTCATTCTGATATGTCATTTCTATTAAGAAAATGTTTCACTGAATTACAGCCTCTGACTCTGATGTACCCTGCTGGTGTGCAGTCCATCTGGGATGAAAGCTGATCAGTCCTTGTTTCTCCTTTATCTATTAAAACGATCTATTTGTAACTCAGACTTAAACATTTTAAGATTTGATAAATGAGCCTTGGTTTATTGGTAATTAGGCCGTCTGAAGCTGAGTGTTTCGGTGAAAGCAGACATCTTCTGAAGGTGTCTGGGGACCAAATCTCCAGGAAATACTAATTAATTCAGCACCTCACTGCTTGGAGGGTAGAGCCCCCCAGCCGTAGGATGCAAGTACAGAAGTTCTTTTCATAATTCCTCCTGGCCTTTATCATAGCAGAAGTTGACTCAAAATTCTAATGAACTTACCCTTCTATCAGAAAATTTGTTTACAAGCTCTTGATAGCATTCAAACTGCATTACTGCTTAGAAGAACTGTAAGGACATAACTAAGATAACTTCTTGCCTTTGGGGCTAAACTGGATCTCACCAGCAAACTGGAAGGTGAAGAGTTCCCTTTCTTTGCTGGGGAAGAAACAACCCAAATCACCTCCTGTTTTATTCTGAGCACGTAGAGGTGTGGATGGGGTGTAGTGGATGCTGCAGTGGAAGTTTAGAGGGAAGTCTACCTGGTGACAATTTATTCATGCACTCAGGTCTTCAGTTGTTGGCATCCTGAAGGTGAAGATCAAAACAGTTTAACACTGTAAGTGTAATGTTTCAGACAACTTAAAGGTGCATTTTGGGCTGTGTAAGAGCCTGGATTTATTTATTTGCTTACTTACCTGGCCACTATCAGTAAGCAATATTAAATAAATCCACAGATTTAAATCAACAGAGGAAGAAGCTAAATGCTTCCTGCAAGCTGGACATTTAAACAGAAATTCAAATCTAGAAAAGAAGACAGCAGTTCATTTTTAGGAAACATGAATTTCTTTTGTCTGTTTAAATGGAAGCCAAAATAGAACTGCTTAAAACATTACAAAGCAGAGTAAACATAATTTCTTTCAAAGCCATATAATTTCAAAGCCAATATCCTTTAGCTCTATCTGTGAGGAATCCTGCACTTCAGAGCTCATTCCTGGTTTTGCCCAGAATTGTTGAACTTATTTTGTAGTGACCTGTAACTTTGTTAAGGATATGAAGGTAATTGGATAATACGTTTACCATTCAATAAATTGAGAAATGTATTTCAGCAGAGTAAATACAGCTGACTCAGCACTTTCCGGCCCAGTTTAATAGCCTTTTCACTTTTAATAAAAAAAAAAGAAAAAAAAAAAGAAAAAAAGGAAGCCATGGTTTCATATTATATCACAACAGACTTCTTGCAATTCATTTGAAAACATGAACCAGAAAGCTTGTTACTGCAGGGGATGAGTGCTGCCAGCCCTGTCCCTACTGCCCAGGCTGCCAGGAATGCCACCTGAGCAATGAACATGATTTACTGATCCAGACCTGCCCCCAGATTGCTGGCCAGATGAGACACATCTGGAAGCCTGCCTCCTGGAAAAGACAGGAATGGGCATTATTTAATGCCAGAGATTTTTTTGGGAACGGGACCAAAAAACTTCTTCTATGGGAGGAAATGAGAGAGGAAATGGCTTGTTATTCAGAAAAGGGGAAAGAGAGGGAGAAGTGAGCTGTGAAGGTGAGGATGTGGCTGGTGAGGAGGAGAAGGTTCATGCACAATATGTGGGGAGGAAAAGAGCTGCTGGAGTAGGAAATATCAATGAGCCAGCACAGATAAGGAGGAAGCAAAGCCTGTTCGGAAGGTAAACAGTTCATGATGGAAAAGAGCAGCCTTGCCAAGAATAATAATTTACAGATAATTAAGGGAGAAGGCTAGCATAAATATGAGAAAAACTACAAAACCTCAAAGCAGACTTTAAAAAAAAAACCTCAACATTAACCTTACGATTCAGCATATTGCCATTGACAGCAAACAGGAAGAGGAAAGACAGACATTATGCAATTAAGTCTCAGACACCCTACTTTTTAATAAGTGTTATCAGTCAAATTTTTATGTTGACTCAGCCAGGAGAGGTTGCTTTCAGCCTAGAATTGTATCACAGATTGTTCAGTGTTGGAAATTTCCACTTACCAGGAAAAGCTGCTGAATACTTACTGGTTCCAGGGACCTGCATTCAGGTATTCAGCAAAGTACTTTAAAACCCTCACATTTTTACATAAAGCTTCAAAAAAAGACAAAATAATTTAGGTATTTAGAGGAGACAAATCTTGGCCCCAAATAAGTGTTCCAGGCCAATATTTGAATATTGTGAGGAAGCTTACAATATTGTACCTCATCTGTAGGTGAAACTACTAGTAACCCTAGTGCCCCTTCTCAAGTACTGAAAATTGCAAAAATTGCAAGCAGGAAAAAAATAGGATTTTGTCAAAACAAGTTGAAAAAGCCTGAAGTGGAAAGGATGAGTGTCAGCAAGTAACCCAGAGAGCTCTGTATGTCTCTATACTCTCTACATTGTGTAATAGCTGCTCTACAGGAAAAAAAAATTAAGGCTTCTGCTGTAGCAAGTGGCACAAAACATGGTACTTGAATCCAGTGCTGCTGCCTCTCTGCTACTGCCCATTGGCCAACCCTGGTCCTTCTGCATCTGGAAATTCTCCCAGAAGAACTAAATATTATCATGTATTATTTCCTTAGGATGCTAATCAGAACTGTTTTCTTTTCCAAGGGGGTAATTTTCTGTTTACTAAAGTACCAGGATAATGAGCATCCTTATAGCATTATATCCTTTACATCCTTACATCAACAGGAAATAATGACAGAGGCAACTTCTGCAAATATTTCAGTGTACCGAAGGGTAAAAAAAATCTTGGGTTTTTGGGGTTGAATATAGGTACATACAAACTTTCTTTTTTAACACAAATTTTGACATGGAAAAGATGCTATTAACAAATTGAGCTTTCTTCTTACACTTTCACATTTCATTGTTTTTTAAAGAAATGTTTAATTTTATCTTTGGAGGATGAGGATAAAGAAATTTTATGACATACATAATTTTTTGTGACATCTTAAAAAAAATAGGATGGAAGGAAATGTGAGGTGCCTTACTTAGCATGTCCCAAAATCAAATTCAACTGATAGTTTCCAACTAAAATAACACAATAAAACCACTTTTGGTGTGATGCAGAATGAAAGGTTTGGTTTCATTAACACTTATATGCCTCTGGTGTATAAATGTCTGAGTTGCTCCACAGCCCTCTTGCCTGTTACTGGGATGATAACAAGAGGCCAGTAGTACAATGCCCCTTTGAACAATGTTTCACAGAAAAGACATCTGTTGTGCACACAATCTGTCTTTCAAGGGCTCAAAGAGGTGTTACCAACATTTCACTTCCTCATGCAAATCTCTAGGTTTCTTGAATTCCACATATATGCCATCATAAATAGCATAGTTTTCTTTGTGAAGACACACAGCTTGATTTGGGCATAAAAGGCATCTTGAAATTCATACATCCGGACTGGATAAGACATTTCTTCATCTGTAGGGCCTATATAAATATTGTTCTAGGGAAGATTCAGCTGAACTAGCAATTGGGAAAGCTGAGTTCTCTGAAGGCAAATGTATTTCTTATTTCTTGGCTACGATGCTAATAAGTGAGGTGTGAAATTCCCCTTTCATGACATGGTATTTGCAAGTAACTCAAAGCAAAATATTTGTGCTACGTTTTGTTCACCTTACTCACTCCATCAGTCCTACCACCTTCAAGAGGGCTAGTGCACACAGCAAGTGGGATTTGGCTCCGTAGTCTACTTAAGCCTGCTGCAGTTTGGTTTTGCACACTGACAGACCAAGGAGCCAGCAGAATATCTTAAATTTAAATTGCATTGCCTTATCCTTGATCCAGCTGCTGCTAAGGTGCAAGTTTGGGGGTTCACAGTAAGGCAGTGTTGCACATCAGTTTTCACCCTGGAGGAAAAAGCTGGTTTTCTGTTACTAAAATGCAGAGACATTTGGAGGAGCCCCACTTTTCAAACACCTTCAGCTTCACATTCTTGAAGACAAAACATGAGCCCGTCATTTCTGCAGGGCTAGTGGTAAAAAAGGCATACTTACATCACATACTTAGGGATCTGCAAGATGAACAAAGTAGTGTTGTTGCAAATGAGAGAAGACCCTGAAATCAAATGAGAAGGGATGGAAGTGGCAACCCCACACAAAGCCTGGTACTAACATAGAAATAAATGTTTTAAAGGCAATGGAGACCAGTGGCAATGCAGTTAGTCCCTTGGCCAAAAGGGACCAGGTACCACCAGCAGCTTCTGACACAACCTCATGTAGGGCAAACCCAGCTCACTAAACCATCTGTCTTGTGAGGAGTGAATATTTGCTTCAGAAAGACTGCAAGCCTTCTTATCCAATAGTAATTTAAAAAAGTTTTTAACCCCTGTGGGTTTCTGCAGCATCTCGACATAAGTTGCTGAAGATTTCTTTCATTAAGGCGCTTTCCAATACTAATCTACTTAGTCAATATCTTACAGTTTCTGCATATGCATGCAGAGGGTTTGTAATTTCAGCTTTAAATTCGTATAAAATTTATTCTGACTTCCCTATCATAGTGCTCCTCTCTTTCAATTTTCAGCAGAGTGACTGCAGTGGGTGACTACTGCTGGGGCAGGCTGTGATAAGAGCAACTACTGCTGAGCCCTTCAGTGGCAAGCGGCTCTAAGCTGGAGCTGCACGGATGGGCCAGGGCGGCTGACTCAGGCAACACAACTTGAAACATCATTATAATAATGAATTCATTCAGATCTTGAGTGGGCTGACAGCCCTGGATTTACAAATTCCTCCTAAAAAACACACAGGGTGGATGCTGTAACTTTAATTAGCAGCACGGCTGATCCCTTGTGTTTCCAACAGGGGCCATGCTGCTGCGCGAGGAGATGTCGCTAAAGTAAACATCACCTTTGCAAGAGATGCTCTTCACAGGCTGGTGAACCTCCTTCAGGTTTCCAGGTTGGCCTTTGTCAAGCCCACAGCATTCAGTGGCTGCTGGTAATGGATTTGTTTTGTTTTGTTTTGTTTTTTTTTCTTTTGTTTTGTTTGTTTTATGAAGAGTTTCATTCAAAGGCTTTGAAGAACCTTGGCAGCACTTAAGTGAGTGCAGCTCGTGGTGGAAAATGAAAGTCAGAGCAGCAAACGGTCAGGATGTGCCAACAGCCTGTGAGTTTGGAGTATTCAGTGCTCCAAGGCAATACTTTAGTTGGTTCACTGTAATAAGAAAATAATTCTGCAGATCTAATCTGGATGCAACATTCTGAAATGCTAATGTGCCTTCGGGTCTGAAGAACTCACAAAAGAGCGATACCAGCATTGTATCGGCAGTGACATTACCTATATGATGATTTTTACAAACACATCCAGGGGAACAAAAAAAAAAAAGGGAAAAAAAAGCAAAACAAAAAAGAAAAGAGGAACATTCTTCTTTTTAAACAAGAACAGGCTGTACTTACTTATTACAAGTCTATAGGCATATGAATAATCTTCCTCCTCTGATTCCTTATGCACTTCCATAATCCTCATCTCCTCTGTTCCCTGAAGCTGGCTGAGCTTGTGCACAGTGAGCAGAATACATACCCTGCCTCCCACCCTCACCTCCCAAATTTGCAAATTGAAACTAGCCACCTAGAGTCATATTTAGGCACCCAGTTTCCAAAGCCTTCAAGCCTCTGAAAAACACTCCTGCAAGTTTGACACCAGATTGTGTGTTTGACACTTCTCAACATAGAGATAATAATTAAAAGCACAACGTAATTGGGGCAAAACCACAAACTCTTCTGGCATCGGTTTTCTGCCCTACCAACTGCATCAAGGTGAGGAGAAGTGAAAGAAAGATGACAAAAAAAAAAAATCGCTAAAAGTACCCACAGTTTGAATATTCTTCAGCAATTCATGTTGCAAGTTTCTCATCTCCTCTTAAACACTTACTACTGTGACCATTGGGAGGAACCCCTGGGAAAAAAGAGGCACAAGAAGAGACAGTTTTGGGAGCCCTCACATCCCAAGTGATGCTGGTACCAGTAGGAGAATGATGAACTCAGGATGCTGTGTCTATAGTAGCCCATCCCTTTTGACTTGTGACAGGGGTGTCATCTTAAAAGTTAGCAGAAGTAATGGTGAAGAATTTGGGCTTGTTTTTTTTTGCCAGAAAGCTTCCTTCTTTCTTATTATATACACACAGCCCTTGACAGGGTGATGGTCTCAACTCCATCAGAGTTTGCATTGTGCAAGCCCTTTCTTTCAGCAATTTTTAAACAGGGAGGGAAATGCAGTCTGCTTGTCAAGCACCAACTGGACACACATGAAATACACTCAGAATTCCTTACAGATTCACTGTATTTCATAAAGGATTTGGTTTTGCACACTCCACGAGGTCAAGAAGCAACATCAAAAGAGAAAAACTCCTTCTGGGATCGTGTCTTCTGCACTGAGCATTACCACACGCAGGCAAATAGTGGGTGACTCATACCTGCTGTTTCTTGACTCTGGGTTAAACTTGGAACATAAATTATGTCAATCTGTTCATGTAAATTTTCCACAAATCATGGCTGGCTTGAGTTATACGGCACACTTTATTTTCCCCAACTGCAGGTATATTTGAATTCAAGTAGGCTGTCAAGTAAATATTAAAGGGTGAAACCTATAAATGAAGACAAAGCACAGCCACCAAATGCTGATGTTATGGTCCTTTTTCATGGCCTCAGAGACAGAAGATTATCATGCAAATAAAAAAGGATATCTTGATTAAAAATAACATGTGCTACCATTGAGTATCTTGAGTAGTGAATAAAAATCTCTCATTTAAAGAAATTATAGCTTTAAAATAAAACATTTTTTTTAAGACACTGTCTTCTTTTCTTCCATTATTATATCATTATTGTTCAGGATATTACAAGTGCCAGAAGATGCAGTAGAATTAAGAATAAATAAATTATTAATAAATTGTAACCCTAATTGAAGACCATGGAATATTGAAGGTATAGAATAAGAATTGACTGGGAATAGTGGTGGAGAAGAAACTGTTAAAAAATAAATTTTTTTGAGCCTGTTTCTTTTTTGCTTTTTGATCATAGGCTAAGTTACAGCCATCTGTCTGTTTCTGCATCTATCTAAATATGTGCCTGAATAAATTTTGGGGGGTTATGTCTAATTTACCAGGCCATAAGAAACCCACAACCTCTCTAGATGCATTCACTCCTTAAAACCTTAGATAAAGGGGTCAAGGTCATAGCTGAGCCAGCTTGTAGAATGGGAACTGAATCACAGTAACTTTCCTAGGCTGAGAAATGTAGGCAGGAGTTTTGCTCTGTGATTCATTTCTTTTTAAGAGCATTCAGTTCCATCTCTCATGCTTGAGAATATTTTTAAACTATCCCTTTGTTTTAGATCTTCCAGAGAACAACTTTGTGTTAGTGTTGAGAAAACAAGAACAGGTCAGGTTTAAAGGTCCTGTGGTAGGATTCAAGTGCCCTGTTCTGTATTTCAGGCAATTCAGGGAAAAATTCTCTCAACAGATTCTTGGAGGAGTGACGGGCAGTCCAAACACAAATAAAACTCTTGTGTTTCCAAAGGAAGAATGCCTTTTAATGAGCAAGCCTAGCATAAACAAGCAATTTTGGAAATTCAAGGCTGACCTAGCCTACATACGTAAATTTTTCCTGGTAGCCAAATGGTTCCCTTTGCACACTGCATGATATAAAATAAGGATCAACTCTCAGTTTGAAAACACTGTCATTTAGCTTTAAAGACTTCCATCACCAAAGATGAAATACCAAAGCTTTGTCTGTAGCTTAGTCAAATATATCACCTTAAACAAGGATGATAAATACAGAGACTAAAATTTCACCTGTTTTTTGAAGCCTGCTGGTTGGAGGCAAAATGCATGGTTGAGTTATCCAAACCTGCTTTTCTTGGAGAAAATGCTACCACTACCAAGCAGGAACTGATATGGAGTCTTGAGTTGTTAGTGGTGGAGAAACTGCACAAGGGGCAACTTAATTAGTAAGGCATCCTACTTGTATATTTTCAGGCAGACCATTGAGAGTCAGTGAAGTTGGTCTTCACAAGAGGACAGGAAAAAGGAGTGGGCAAATCACCTGTTTACTCAGAGGTCTTGGGACACACAGATGAAAAACACAATTAGGCAAATTTACAGGGCATGTACTATGCATGGTTCTGTGCTGTGTAAAACTCATTCAGCTTTGTTGTCTGCAGAATCCACAGCTTAGTGGGAGCCAAGCTCCCCAAATCTGTCCTACTTGACCATGAAAAGAGCATTTCAGTGCCAAACCCCACGAAACACAAGAAGCTCTGAGAAAAAGCACCCTATGGTGTGTTGTATTCTTTTTGGTCATTTGAGAGTGAAAATTGGGCATAAGCAGACCAGTGGTTTTTAAAACTTCAGTCCAGGGCTGTTAGAAGTACATCTTAAAAATGAAGTAAGAGAGTAATCAGCTCATCTGCAAAGCTCTTTGTTCACTGACTACTACATAACAACTTCTTCTCTTGAAAAAAATCATAGCAACTGAATGTAAGATGCTATTTTTATTTTGCGAAATGAAGCATAATTATTTAGAACATTTTCTAAAAGAGCACTTTGTAGCCTAAGAAAAATATAATGCAGTAACCACATAATGTCCTGAGATAATCTCTCATTCGTAGTACTGCCTCTGTGTATATTCAGAATAACATTAAACTGAAATATAAACGACTCACAATTGTGTTCCTGGGAGGTAAAAAGACTCAGGGACCTATGAAAGACCAGAAAGTACTCCAAAAAATCATCCTGTAACTCCTGCGAGGCTTTTGGGTATGGGATGTTAGTTTGAGACTTCATTACCTTGCTTTATAACTGTTTATAGCTCACATGCCAAAAAGCCAGAGCTAGTTTAGTTTTGAAAGACATGTTCATGTATTTCTTCAGAAATTATTAGTACTTTTATATGCCAAATTGGAGAGTATTCCAGATCATGTGGCATTTGTTTCATAGGTTCAACCTCTGCATGAGTTCACTGCTTATATTTACAGTCTGTGTTTCACAGTGTATGCTGTTGCTTCAACATTTTATTTAGCAAAATAGGAATAGAGGAACAAATAAAGGCACCAAATGTGAAGTATAGCCAGAAGGCTTTGACAGAAATAACAGCAGGGCTACTTCATCTTTACAGCATTTGATTCAGTGACATTGCAACTGACAAGGTTTCTGCTTTGAGCATTTAATTCTGTAATTTAAAGTACAATTCAATACAACATAAACAGGAGGAATGTCCAATACAGGCACAAACATGAATCCTAAAGTTCAAAGTGACAGAGACACTATTGTGTTTGATTGTATTTTCAATTTGAGTATTTTACATGCAAACTTGCTACCTCCATGTAAAAAATAGTGGTAGTCAGGCACTGATGTATTTTACAGATGTCTGAAGCATAACTAATACTTGATAATACAATTGCTTATTGACAGAACATGATAAATAGAACTTTAAATTCGTGACTGCTTCATTTATTACACTGAATTTCAGAAATAACATAACATTAAAATTCCAGAGTCATTCACAAATAATAGAAAAATCTATTTGATTGAGGAATCTTTGTCCTGAGCAGTATGACATTCAGTTTCATATATTAAGTTATAATCTTACAGAAGGAAATATTAAATTAGATAAAACAGACTTGTATGAAAGCAAGAGGTCAAAATTTCTGATTGACTCTTGGAATAAAGAAAGAACTATGACCTCCTCATTGTTATCTGTGTTTCTCTTCAGGGATACAATGTTTTGTCACATTAGCTTCTGATTAGTTACACATACAGTGAAAAATTATTAGTCTCAAACAACACTGTAGTCCCCACCGCCTTGCAGAAGACAATATTATTATTATCACATGTGGCTTCACTTAGCAACTCTGATAGTGTAGAACCTGATACTATAAAAAACAAAATGCCTGGACAGTCTTGAAAGGTTTGCCTGCAGCATGTTATGAATAAAGAGACAGAGATGATTGGAAATAACAAGGCAACAGCTTAACTCCACAATAATAGCAATGGCAATCATCAGGGAGGAGAGCAGGGCAATATTTATAACCTGTTGTGCCCTGTGGTTTCTTCAGTGAGATCTAATTGCCCTGTCTTACCAGGTCTATAGCAATATCATTTTAAATAATTGAATTTACTCCTGGTTGAAGCTGGTACAGGATAAAAGTAAAACTCAGGTGGTACAGGGGCTATTTAGGGAAGATCTAACTGACTTACCAGAAGCATCAATTTCACTCCTGATCAGGATGTCCTGACTGTCTAACTCTGTAGTGTTTAAATAACAGAATATCCGGACATTGCAGGTGCCTGAGCTATGGCAAATAAATTCACTTTCCAGAGGTGAATTTGATATATCCACTGGCTACACCAACTCTGTGTCAGCTGCTCTGCGGGCATTTATTTGTAATTAAATTCCTTCACCTTTCTGATACAGGAAGTAGATATAGTCATATTAAGTTGATCCTAAAAAAATTATTCAGAATTATAAAGCAACTTGGGAAAAAAATCTTACTGGGAAGTATGAAAATTGTTGTGGCTGTTTACCTTAGACAGGAGAGGCAGGAGAAGAGACACTGTGCAAATATGCAATTCAATCAGTGCTCTGGACCAGGCAGATCCATGCATTTCTTCTCTTTCCAGCTCACCAGAAGAGTGTGAAGGGGCATCTAATAAAACAAAAAGTTGGAAAATGAAAGAATGATAACTTAAAAAAAAATAAATCTTTCACAGAAGATATACAAAAACTATGAAACTCCTTATCTCAGAGGCTCTTGGAGGACAAGAAAGTAATAGGATTTGAAAAGGATTAGACATTTATATGCGTATCTGGAAGAGTCAGGGGTATAATTAAAGACACCAAATATTTCAGAAGGGTTATTAAGCCTTGCATTCAAGCCTTACACCAGCCTCTAATAATGAAGGAATTTCTACATGGGCTCTCACAGGCAGACATGGACTGGCTCTGCTGCAACTGGACATGAGAGAGCTTCACCTGCTGCAGCCCAATTAGAGCTCCATGGACTCGAGCAAGGGAGATTGAGCAGAGCTGTCAGCTTGCAAAAAATTGAAAGAAAACCCCTAGAGACCTGAGTGTGGTCCTGAGACCCCGAGTCTGCACTGCTGTAGTACCAGAGATGTTCCTGAGTGCTGTTCTTCCCATCTGCACCTCTCCAACAAGTCATCACTGTGAGATTTGATTTCAGCACCTGGGCAAGGTGAGTGTAAAAAGAGAGCTACCCCACACTTTTTATAAACACACACAGCACATGAGGTCTGGAACTCTTGTCTTACCATATTTGTTTTTCTCTCTGGGCTTTAGCATTTATTTAATAATTTATTAATGTCTCTCCTGTATTTTACAGAAATAATACAGGAGTAAAACTGCTGCTAAAGCAAACACTACCTCTTCATCTTAGATATCTCAAAACCAAATTAATATTTAGTTGCTTGTATAGTTTATTCTCAGAGGGCTTTTCCAGAGCTATAGTACATTCCATAAGAGTTTTTTTTCTGTCTCCCAACAGCTGCAGCTGTTTGGAAAGAGGAATTATAGTCACACAGACATGAAAAAAAAAAAATTATGGCTTCTTTTCTAGGTTTGATAATATGACTTTTGATATTTGCCAGTTGGCTGGAGAGGTTGAACCCCGTTTTGTTTCCTTGTAGATGGCAGAGAATGATTATTTGTTTGCAGCATCTGCCTCTCATCACTGGGACTCATCAAAAGAAGAAAACTTATTGTGTTATCAGTGCTGTAGTTGTTGGCTGAGGATAGTGGACCTGACCTAAAAAAAAAGATCATTCAGAAGGTAGAGTCTGCATAAGTGGACTGACTAAAACTAGGAGTGTTTCACCATGCTCTCAGGCAAGCCTCGTTCTCTATGGCACCTGGAACATAGTTCTTGATTATATTTTCTAAAGCAAGGGCAAAATTTGGAACCTTTTCTTCTCGAGTCATTTTTGTGGTCACTCTGCAGGACAACCCAACCAACTCTGTGCTGCACTGTGTTGCAAAACCTGTACTCAGCTCTGGTGAGGCCACAGCTTGAGTCCTGTGTCCAGTTCTGGGCCCCTCAGGAAGGAGATTGAGGTGCTGGAGCAGGTCCAGAGAAGAGCAAGGAGGCTGTGAAGGGATCCAGCAGAAGTCCTGTGAGGAAGGGCTGAGGGAGCTGGGGGTGTTGAGGCTGGAGAAGAGGAGGCTCAGGGGAGACCTCATCACTCTCTCCAACTCCCTGAAAGGAGGTTGGAGCCAGGGGGGGGTTGGGCTCTTTTCCCAGGCAACTCTCAGCAAGACAAGAGGGCAGGGTCTCAAGTTGTGCCAGGGGAGGTTTAGGTTGGAGATGAGAAAGAATTTCTTTCTGGAGAGGGTGATCAGGCATTGGAATGGGCTGCCCAGGGAAGTAGTGGATTCTCCATGTCTGGAGATCTTTCCAAAGAGCCTGGATGTGGCACTGAGTGCCATGGGCTGGGAACTGTGGTGGGAATGGATCAAGGGTTGGACTTGGTGATCTCTGAGGTACCCTCCAACCCAGCCAATTCTATGATTCTATGATTCTATGAAAAATGTGGCCAAATACCCACGGCAGTTATCACTGATGTACTCAAGGATATGGATATTACCCTGATCTTTGGTGTGCTGCACAATGCCAGAGGCACATGGCATTGAGCTGCTGCTTGATCCTTTTGTCACTGCCAGAATAGTTTTGTACTGCAGGGTTGTGTAACTTCATTCCATCACTGGAAACATAACACATTCTTGATGAAGAGAGTGCTGTTTAAGACTTGTGCAATAACTATGCACTGAGATAGATAAGGGTTTTAATACAGATGTCTTAATATACAAAGTGTATCATAAAACATAAGACCTCCTTCTACAAAATCTATGTCAGGACAAAATAAACCACAAGCTGTACTAGTGAATTATTGTGATATATTGATTTTTTTCTTTTTTCAGTTTACACTGCAGTCAGATAAGGCTTCCAGCTTTAACCTGGCAATGGTAGGATAGCCCCAAGAAGATAATATTAAAGTATTGCTTGGATTCAGTTCTTGGAACTGCAGCAACTTCTGTGATTAACCTGGGGCAAGCCTTGAAACACTTTTCTGTGTTACGTTTCCCCATCTACAAGGAAGGAGTAGCAATACCATCTTCCCAATGATACTGTATAAATGACTATCTAACCATGTGTCATTTGAATATTGCAGTACATGGGAGCAAACCAGCTGCTGGAGAAATTCTCACTCAAATCTAGAGTAGCTGTTTGGCCATGGTGGGAAATCAGCCAACAAAGTCTGAATACCTCCACAAAAAGCCATCCCAGAAAAATCAGGCTTTCTTTAGTGCTGTTTTTTCAGAGTATGGCAGCAGAAGATGACAAGGGACTTTCCCCCTGCAACCAAGGTAATACATAAATTCAATTCAAGAGAAGACCAGAACTCCACTAATATAAAGCTGGGTGAACTTGAATGGCTGATAGCTCTTCCATGTCTCCTTGGATCAGCCATCAGTGCCACCAAAGATTATCTTTAACTGTTTTGTTCCTTTTCTTTTCTTTTTTTTTTTTTTTTTTTTTTTTTTTTTTTTTTTTTTTTTTCTTTTCTTTTTTTTTTTTTTTTTTTTTTCTTTTTCTTTTCTTTTTCTTTTCTTTTTTTTTCTTTTTTTTTTTTTTTTTTTTTCTTTTTCTTTTCTTTTTCTTTTCTTTTTTCTTTTTTTTTTTTTTTTTTTTTTTTCTCTTTCTAAAGCATGGGCACATTTGGCACAGCTGTTCAGGCAGTACCTCAGGTGTAGATGGAATTAAACACTTTGCTTGTAGTTGAGGGTTACTTTAGGAGCATATTGACAAGGAAGGTCCTCAGCGCCAGGCCAGACTTATCCATGCACAGGGCAACAAATTAAGACAGATTAGAACCACATGATGTATTATTACATCAACCTTTGTTGAATGTAACATAACAATAGGAAATTAAGTTCAGTTTCAGACTTCATATGGGACTCTGCATCTTGGTAAAGACCAAGAGGAATCCAGAAGACAGTGGGAGAGGTGCATATCACATATACAGACATCCCACCTGGAAATACTTTAATGGGCTGCACCCTGCTTATACCACAGAACAAAACTTTATGGTGAAGCAGGTAACTCCCATCTATCCACTGATTTCATGTGAGTATTTGACTGCCATGGTTACAGGGAGGGGTTCCCACAACAAGTGGGAAAACTTTGTTAATTTTCATCAGCACCTTGGTTTTGCCTGCCTGTACTTTTACTGGTTGTTGTGGGGGCTAACTCTATGCCCATGCAGGTTAGGTGCTTACAGAACAGTAAATACTAGCTGGAAGAGCTGTGGGCAAGGAATTCATCATTAACAACATCTTCTGACCCAGGGAAAGAGCCCTTCATGCCAATGGCCTCTTGTGGGGGGATCTTACCTTCTCTTTCTCCACACATGCAGCCTCCATCAAAATTAAGAGGAGGAACATTCACAGGGCAATGGGCAATCCTTTGATGGATGGTGAGGGTCATCCAGATTACAAATGGAAAAAGAAGAGTGACAGAAAACCCAGAAAATCCTCAGCTAGCTGAAGGAATAAATCCCTTTTCTCCCTTTCAGGGTACTCATTGCTTTTCACAGATTGGTGTTTTTCTTCCTACTGATGCTGAATGCTGATAAGACCATTCTTGGTGCAGGCTCTGGAGCTCACTCAGCTGCTGAACAAACTCACAGGCTCTCCCTTGCACCAGATTATAGCAAATTGCCTGATTTATACACACCTCTGGCCAAACGCCACCCGAGTAATGCCAGTATAAATCCCAAATAAGACCACTTATGTTGGCAAATATGGCACAGGATTTGCAGGGGGATACTGCAACAAGCTGTTAGCAACTTTAGCACCATATCTACAAATAAACTTGCTTTCTGTTGGTACCTGTGTATCTGTTGCCCTCTAAAGCACCAGTGGTAAGTAACAGAATGATTCCTATATATGCATTTAGTTAGTGTTCAATTAATCAGATCTTTCATACTATAGCTTCAGCTACCTTAACTTATGTCTGCTGTCAGGCAAAATTATTCTATGAAGTTGCTGCATAGCAATCATGAAAAATATTTTCCTGAGTCATAATATTCACTTATTTGTTTATGTAGTAAATACAAGCAAGAATTGCAGTCCTTGTGCTGCCCTGAAGTTTTAAGCAAGTCTGTACTGGGAAAATCTGCAGGAGCCTGGTGTCTTAATGGGACTGGCAGATGAGCATTCCTCCATTTGCTTGGGACACAGGCACTGCCTTCCCAAGGTCCAGAAAAACTCTACAGCAACTGTGGATGAATCATGTGCTTGATTTAAACAGAGACACCATTTTTCAAATGCAAAAGGATTTGGTATGTCCTGATTTTTTTTTATACTGATCAAAACTTCACTGGCTTCTGTCAGAGTAAGGCAGGGGATCTGAACAAAAGAAACCCACATAAAAGTAAATCTAGCAGAGAGAATACATAAAATAAATGGCGTGTTAGCTGAGCACAGTCCTCCAAAATGGATTAAGGGATCAGGTCACCCAGTGCCTCAGGACAGATTCTCAAATATGAAATACCCTGGTGTTCACTGTCAGTGAATGTCCTGATGGAGGCTTCTCTAAAAAATGGGAACCCTAACTGATCATCCCCTCTGGAAATGTACATAAAAGTCACAGGAACAGTTTAAAAAATAATAATAGAAGAATAGGTTATTTACAAGTCAGTCTTTGACCAAAGGCCAAATCTCCATCTACTGATGTGGAGTGGCAGTTCTTTAAACCTTAGGCTAACATGTTGCTGTATTCCCAAGCTTTAAATAATTTTCCTTTGAAACAGGGAGTTTAAAGCCCTCAGTAAAGTATGCACGCACAACCTTCACACTGAAATCCAAATCTGAACTGCTTGCTCCACAAAGCATTTTGTATTACACACCTGGGGCATAACATACATGAAAGACTCTGTATGATTCACCTCTCCACCACCCCCCCCTCACATAACCTTGTATTTTTTTTAATCTTTTCACTTAGCGAGAACAGAGAGATCATTTGTAAAGATTACAGGGAAAAAAATACAGATTCTAGAAAATGGCATTTTTTTGCTTTAGGAGTAAACAGGATGTGGTTAAATCTGATTGTTTATCTCAAACTTTATACCAGCTTTGCCGTGGGCTTGTTCACAGATCTTCTCTCCTGCCATCGGGACGAGCCAAAGAGCCTCCATTTGCATGAGCATATGTCCCAGGAACAGGTCCTAGGGGTTCCCCTTGCAAACAATGTCCCAGAAAATACTGTAAATGGGACTAAGCAGCAAAAAAAAATCACTAAAGCAGACTGTGACAGGTAAGATATTAAGCAGACAAATGAAGAATAGGATGGGAGGTTTTCCATACAAGGTGCTGATACCCTTTTCCAACTTGGAGTTAATGCTCATTCATCCTAAGAAAGCCCTGCTGATGTGCAATTCATTTTGAATAGACATGTACAATTTATTCTGATTTGTTCTTTACGTTCAGTAGCAATTATTTTTGGCAACTAGTAGCTTGCTAATGCATAGGTGTCTCCAAGCCCAGCAACTATTAAGGAAACAGAAGAATTTTGATTTTCAGCCAATGGAAAACACCCAAGTAAATCCCATTTTTCATTAGAAGAATAAGTTATCACCTATTTAAAAAGGTAAGTGCATGCTCTAGGTCATTCTTCATCCACACTTCAATTGTAAACAGGCATTTTACCCAGCCTACAGCTCTGCTGTGATCAGACCACAAAGCTGACAACAGAAGGGATGTTTATTGTCCTGCTGCTGCTGCATGCAGTGATGTTGAGCAGCCCTGTATTCAACAAACTTCAAGGCTGCTGCATGCAGTTGCCTTGCACAATAATGGCAAATAAATAAAGTCAATAAAGTCAAGACCTGGTATCACCATGCTGCCTCTAACTCTGTTTCTAGTTATTGAAGCCACTTGCAGGGTGCATGATGCACTATTGTGCAAACTGCTGAGACAAACTCTGAGGGGTGGGTGGGTATCAGAAATTCAGGGTGCTGTTGATTTCAGCCCAGGTTATTCTTCCCTTTGCATCCTTTGCTGTAGGGTTAGAGGTAGCACCAGCTTTGGGAATGTTCTCTGTGCCTGGTAGCATTTTACAGAGCACAAAGGTGGTAGAGACAACAACAACAACAACAACAACAACAACAACAACAACAACAACAACAACAACAACAACAACAACAAAAGTCAGGAATGGACCTTTATATCCATTGGCTTTCCCTGCCAATGGGCTGCAAATTAGTTTAAAAATCAGAGCCACAAGTGAAAAGATCTAAACCAGTGACAGCCTGCAACTAAGTGGAATTCAGCAAGGCTCAGGGGTGGGAATGAGATAGCTGTAAACCACCTTTGCTCCTCTCTTAATTTAGTGCTGATCTTGTTTCAGTTTAAATTGAAGAATCCTGATGGCTGCTCTGAGTTATAGGAGTTGCCAGTGTTCTCAGGAGGTTTTCTTCTTTCTGCTGTTTGCGAAGTGAAAGTCACGCAAGGCAAGTATCTTGTGTCAATCACAGCCTGGGATTCCTTTGATGCTGGCATTTACTTAAACTTTTGATACTGTTTTAATATTTCACAGCTAACTTGTGACAAGGGCAATAACAAACTAAAGCAAATAAACTGGTTGGCTTTAGATGTACCTTATCAGTCCCAGTCCTTCCACACATCCCTTAATGATCTTGCCACCAAGCTGTCAAAGACATGATTAAAAAAAGGTGGCTGCTAAAAGTCCTAATGCTGATGAATTTGATCCCGAGCACTTTGTTCCTACTCAGCACAAATGCTAAGCAATTAATTCCTAACCGTGACTTATGACACTGTTAATTAAAGCAAGATCTGGCACAAGAATTTTGGAAAATAATAATAATAAAAAAACACATTGTCTTGTGGTGTGTCAACACCTTGCTCTGGGTTTTTTTGGGGTTTTTTTTTGATACAATAAAAATAGGAAATATATAACTGAGATGGATGATGAAGGGAAAGAACAGACGTGAAGCGTAAGGAGGCAGTTGGTCAGCACACTTTTCTGGTGACTTTGTGTTATTTTTTTTCAGATAACACAGAGCCTGCCCACCCAGTGCCCTGCAGCACTCAGACTGTTAATTTGATCATCACTGGTGCGTGCAGATGAAGTACAGCTTTCCCTTTGGTGGTTCAAGCCTGTGTCTCTTGACACAGTGAAATCACTTCAGCAGTGAAATCACTTCATTAACCAGTTTCATGAGTATGCTCCAGATTAAAAAAAAAATAAATCCTGTAAGCATTTACCTAAATCTGGCCTTTTTTTTTTTTTTTTTATTGTCTCCAGGAAGATCTGTACACTTCTTTGGTTCTAAGCAGCTTTAAGAGTCAGTGACTTCTGCATGGTTTACAAATGTGGTCCAGAAAATCTGAAGATGAAGGATGCTCTCAGGAGCATGCAGGTCCTGAATGGCATTGATTCGATGCTGCAATTTGAGCAGCTGCACACCAGCATCTCCTCTAGCCAGACATCAGTCCTGACTTCCAGACTCCCAAAGTCCTGTTTCTCCTGTCTTCTGATTTGGTTTCATCATAGAAAATGCTATTTTTTAATTATGTCACAATTAGCAGAGTTCATGGAGGCAAGGTTGTGTGGGAATCACTTCCTTCTTTGTGTGGTTGTTTTCCTTTAGAGATGAAAACAAAACACACAAACAAGCAAAAAAGCCCTTAATTTATTCTCACCAAATTCTTGTGAAAGGCACTAAGAGAATCAGTCTTCAGGAACTTCTGTTCATGTCTCTTATAGAAATAATCATACTTTACACTTAGATAGCACCCTGCATGTGAGGAAGTCAAAAAAGGCGAAGAAGAGCAAATTCCCAAGATTTTGACAGAAGAAACCAGTAAAATTCTCATGGGACTCAGGGAGCTGCTGAGAAGGGATAGAAAATAAAAAAAGTGAGAAGATATTTTTTCAGGTTCTGCATCTTAGCGAAAATAGAAGTTCTCTGGGGGACTTCTCTGAAACTTGTCACAAAACTGCGATCTAGCCAGGCTAGGCTAATGACAGTCATCAATGAAACTTGATTTTCTTTCAACTGTCAGGTTGAAGAAATAGCTAAAAGCAAGAGTGGAAGATATATTCTTTTTTATTTTCACATTTTTGGGTTACTATTACCTGATGATGATCATTTTGCAGAAGATACTCAATTGATGCTGTAACAGAGTTTGCAAGGGCAACCAATCTGTCATGATTATGGTAGTTTCAGGCAAATCTATGAGGTTGCACAAAGAAATAATAATAATTTTTAGGATTCCTGCCTACATGGAAAGGAAAGGTCTTTAATTATAGGAAACTCACGGCTTCTTGGAAGTTCTAGTTCTGTTTTGACCCCATTACAAATGCAACTTCTGCATTGACATGAAATAGCATAAGAAAATATTTTCACTTTCCTAACATTTCTCAGTATAATTTCAGACCCTAGTTCATACAGCAGAAAGCAACTCGAACAACAGGCTTGAGAAAATTGCTGCTGCCTTATTTGAAAACATTTCAGACTCTGCATACTCTAAGAAGAATTTCAGATTTTTTAAGATTGTTATCACAAGTATAATAAATTTAGTTTCCTCAATTAACTGTCACTTAAAAAAATGTAACATTCCTAAAACTGTTTTATTTTAACATCACTCCTTTTTAACAGATGTCACAATTCAGAAAGGTTCCATAAATAAGTACACCGAGCAATTTTCAAGCTGAACATTATTTTGAACCACCTGGTTTCAAAATAATATTTATGCTCAAATGTGCATTTAATTTAAAAATATTATCCTGCGGACACATTTTGAGTCATATAAAAGTTAAATTAACAACCTAAGTTTTGCTTATCAGACATTTTTAAATTTTGAAGTTGAAAGAAAATGATAAATTATTTCAGCTATTCTATAACTTGTTGTTTATAATACAAAACACAAGGTTCCTTGGAAAGCATCAGACAGGCTGCCCTTGCAAAATGCAGACGTACTGCCTGATTCTTCCAAGGTTGGCAGTGATGGGAGTTGGGATTTGCCTCTGGATGATAGAGAGCTAAAGGCAAGATGCGAAAGCAGATTTTTCTATTTTTTTATTTTCTTCTTTTCTTTCTTTTTTTTTTCCCTTTTTTTTTTTCTTTTTTTTTCCTTCCTTCCTTCCTTCCTTCCTTCCTTCCTTCCTTCCTTCCTTCCTTCCTTCCTTCCTTCCTTCTTCCTTCCTTCCTTCCTTCCTTCCTTCCTTCCTTCCTTCCTTCCTTCCTTCCTTCCTTCCTTCCTTCCTTCCTTCCTTCCTTCCTTCCTTCCTTCCTTCCTTCCTTCCTTCCTTCCTTCCTTCCTTCCTTCCTTCCTTCCTTCCTTCCTTCCTTCCTTCCTTCCTTCCTTCCTTCCTTCCTTCCTTCCTTCCTCCTTCCTTCCTTCTTCCTTCCTTCCTTCCTTCCTTCCTTCCTTCCTTCCTTCCTTCCTTCCTTCCTTCCTTCCTTCCTTCCTTCCTTCCTTCCTTCCTTCCTTCCTTCCTTCCTTCCTTCCTTCCTTCCTTCCTTCCTTCCTTCCTTCCTTCCTTCCTTCCTTCCTTCCTCCTTCCTTCCTTCCTTCCTTCCTTCCTTCCTTCCTTCCTTCCTTCCTTCCTTCCTTCCTTCCTTCCTTCCTTCCTTCCTTCCTTCCTTCCTTCCTTCCTTCCTTCCTTCCTTCCTTCCTTCCTTCCTTCCGTTGTTGTTGTTGTTGTTGTTGTTGTTGTTGTTGTTTGTACATAAAAGTGAGTGAGACCTGAGCTGGAGCCCTCCAGGATGTTGTCACATCAGGCACGTGCCCCTTCATCTCAAAAGAATCTAAACAAATGGACACTATTCCTTTACTGCCTTTTTCTGTTTTTGACGTTTTAGCTCAGTGTCCCTCTTAATTCTTTTTTTTTTTCTTTTCCTGGTGCCAAGCTCAGACATCAGTAACAATAAATTATCAGTCAGTCAAGGGAACTGGCTTTCTGCCCTGCTGAAGTGCCTAACCTCCTTCTCAGCATTTCTTCTGGGTTTCTGTGGCCTCTGGAGGTGTGATCTGTCATGGGACAATGGAAAGGCTGACATGATTTTAGGTTTTCTCCACAACTTTATTGGAGAGTATCAAGCAATTTTCCACACATGCTGCATCTCGCTGGTTGGTGTAAGAAATAAGTGGTCATTTGCCCCTTCATGTTTGTTACCTTTTCCAGTTTCTTTGCTGCTGGGTCTTTCCTTTTGATGGGCACAGGTTCTCAGCCTGCTTTTTACACTTGTTTTTTGTTTCTTTTTGTGTGTAACCTCAGTGCAAGGAACACACAGGTTTGTCCCTGGTGTCATTCATGCTGGTGCACAGGTCAGGACCAAGGAATGCAAGTCTCAACATGCCCCTTGTGTTGATCCATCAACAGTTTACTCCCTGATTCCAGTGAGTCTGTGTCAGGAAGTTCTCCTCAGCTCCTGCCAGCCTGAGCATCTCAGGGATGTGATGTGCACTGACTTCTTCCCAGCTGAATCCCAGCTGGTGAGAAGACTGCACGGTTGATGCTTTAATAGATAAAATTAACTTGTGGCACATATGCAGTCCTAAGGCACAGGAAAAAACAGTGCAGAAGTGAGAAGTTTTGTTGTTCTGCTGCTCTTGTTACTGCTGCTTCTGAGGTTTGGAGATCCACAACCTCAGCCACCTCAGAATTTCACCCAGTTTTCCACACTGCTACAACAGGACACCATGTGCATGAAGATGAAGCTGAGAGACCAACAAAAATTATTTTGCTGGGGTGTTTTTTGTTCATCTAAATACCACATGTGAAACAGCCAAGCAGTAGTGTGCTGGAGCCTCTGACTTAGGGGTGACCATGGAGATCAAAATGTCCCTTTTCTGTCCAGATGAGGCTAAAACACAGCCAATGAGCACAACACTGAGCTTCCAAAACCAACGAGGAATTTTAAGGGCATTCATCTGGTTCTATGATTGAAAGCACGCTCACCAAATTTGATAATGACAACAAAAACATCAGAAGGGAGAGCCATCTTATGAGACCTGAACAGGCTGGAAGCCAGGTGAGCCAGAACAGTGCATTTAACAAAGACAAGTGCAAGATCCTGCAAGTGGAAGCAAATAACCAAAGATCCCAGTACAGGGTGGCTGGGGAGCATCCTTGCTGAGAAGAACCTGGGCATTTGGTGGACAACAAGATGAACATGATTCACCAGTGCATCTCTAAATCAACAAGATCCTAAGCAATGTCCTTCAGGGACATTGTTATCAGATAGAGGTGTGACCATGTTGCTCTATTCAGCCCTTGTCAGGCCACACCTGGAGTACTGTGTCTAGGTGTGATCCCCATAATTCAAGAAAGAGATGGAGAAAATGGAAAGGGCCCAAAGGATGTCCAGAAAGATCATCAAAGGGCTAGACCACCTACCCTAGGAAGTGAGGCTGAAGGGGTTGACTATTTTCACCCTGGAAAACAGAGGCTCAGGGGAGACATCATCATATTATTCCAGTACCTAAAGAGCAGCTACAAAGAAACTCAGGTTCTCTCTTCATAAGGAGCCATACAAAGAAGACAAGGGGCAATGAGCTCAATATGCACCAGAAGAAGCTTCACCTCAATATAGGAAAGAAATTTGTTACAGTGAGAACAGTCAGCCACTGGGACAACCTCTTCAGGGATGTGGCAGAGTCCCCTTTGCTGGAGGTTTTGAAGGCATGATTGGACAGGATGCCAGATAATCTCATTTTTGAGATTAATCTCATCATGGCTCCCTTTGCCATGAAAGATTTGATTTTTGATCTTCAGAGTTCTTCCATCCTGGGCTGTCCTATGATTCTATGACTCAACACCTCTTTGTGGAGGGTAGATACCTCAACTCTGAGCACACTCCTCTCACCTCTGTGAGCACCAGGCAGATGCTTCCTGAAGTTTGTCCAGCCCCGTGAACTGGTGGAACACTGCTAGGTCTCCTCATCTTTTGCTGTGGTTTCTGTATTTCATTTCTTCAGTGGAAAGTATTTCAAAACTTTGTTTCAGAGCTGCGGTGTTGCAACATGGTTGTTTAATCCAACACTTAAATGTCATTCCTGGAACCTGTTTCATAAGGCTTGGTGTTTCTGGGAGTATTAGGTGCCACACAGAAGTTGTAGGAAGGATTCAGACAAGCAACAAGTAGTGAGAAATGCAGAAGAACTTCAGACACATGCATTCCAAGGGCACCAGGAAAAACATTTTTCAACTTTATCCAGAAAACATTTGCCCTAAGTTTTCCTGGGGTCCATAAAGCTGCATTATCTGAGGTCTCCTGACAAGTGGTGATTCCAGATGGATCAAAATCACGCCTTCTCATCTCATTCTCCAGGACATAGGAAGATATTTGGTGTTGATACCTTGGCTCCCAGAGGATAGGAGGGCAGGTCTCCATTTTCTGAAGCTGACATTGTTATTACAAACCCTAAGCCTACCCAAAGTGCAAACCAAAAGTCACACAAGATCTTTTCTTCCTCAGTTGCAGTCAACCTTTTAGGGCATGTTTAAAACAGCTTTGCTTTTTTCTCCACATAAGTGGTAGCAGATACATCCTGCAAGAGCTGAACCCCTCCTACCATCCGTGCACATACGTGCATAAAATCTGAAATAAATGCTGCCTACCAGAAAGGGTCACCTAAAATAAAACATTTCCTAGGCATCAGAGTAAAGAGAAGAAAAAACACTAGATCCCCTTCTAGAGCTTTTCTGGAAATGAGACAAATAAATAAATGAGACAAAATGTGCAAATAAATATCTAGTGAACCCAAAGATGAAATAACATTTTTTAGGTGACCTGAATGGAAGAAAAAGAGTATATCAGTTAAAATTTATTAAAAAAAAAAGGAAGAAAATAACCCTAAAATCCCTGACAAAGATAACTGAATTAGTTAAAAGGAATAATTCGATTAAAAATGCAATTATGGTACCCCAAGATTATCTGTTTGTGAGATTTCTGTGGTACACTTTCCATGAATTCTTCCCCTTACACTTCATCAGATCTTTCCCAATATTTTAAGAAATTTCTTTGGGCTAAAAAGTGCCCTTCCTTTATTTTTCATGGCCCAGTATTTCCTCATATTTCTGCCATAGCTTTTTAATGCAGCTGTCTGCAGTTAGAGCAGAGAGAGACAGTGGAGCTATTTCCTCCTTTTTTTTTTTTTTTTCCTTTTTTTCCCTTTTTTTTTTTTTTTTTTTTCCTTTTTTTCCCTTTTTTTTTTTTTTTTCCTTTTTTCCCTTTTTTTTTTTTTTTTCTTTTTCTTTTTTCTTTTTTCTTTTTTTTTTTGTTTTAAGCCAAAGTTTCTGTGATTTCAGGTCAGCAGCTCTGAGCCTCTGGATAAGAAATTCACCAACATGACCTGTAAAAGTTACACATTTAACAATAAAAAGTATTTATTTTATTTTAAGAGCATATATCACTAATAACATCTACTGTTAATAATAATGTGTCTTGTTAAGAACTGAAATGGGTATGTAGCTGCGTGGCTGGCAATTCCTAGACATTATTCTACAGTTTACAAGCTGTTTTTATCCACACTGGGAAACCAGTCAGGAGTTATAAGCAGGTCCATGATTCCAGCCCTTTCTGCCTGGTGGTTTGTACTGATGATGATGTGAACATACCCCGGCAGAGAATCAAATGTTTTGTTTTTCTTCTCCTTGGGGTGACCATTGTTTCCAGCTGGTTCTATACAGAATGACTCATTAATTAAACCCGGAATCTTTGCAAATGGCCTGTTGCAAGGCTGTGGTTTCTTCTTGCTTGTTCTGCTCCCGCGAACAATATTTTGGGGGATTTCAGGCTGGCATTGTTTTTATGATTTCACATTTTCTTCGCTCTTCCTTCTGCCGCAAGTATTCCTCTAAGAGACAGAAAGTGAAAGGCTCGGTTAAGAAAAACACAGCCACCTCCAAAGTGCTAAAACTGCAATAAACCCATCATCTCTAACAACAGTGGAGCATGAAAAGATAAAAAACAGCCTGCCAAGAATGTAGTAACCACCCATTCACTTTTAAATGCTCTCCACACTTCAATGCACAGACCTAATTACTTTTCTGCATTCCCAAATCCACTTTGCAGCGCTGCAATCAGAAACCTGGTGTTAAAATATTTTAGATTCTAAGGATCAAGACTAATTATAGGCCTAAGCTGCACCTTTTGGTTTCCTTATGAACCAGCCTCCCTCCCCCCCCTCCCCCCCCTGGTTTTCCCCTAGCCTCTAAACCCCCTTCCCTTCTTTTGGGATGCTTTAAAGCACGCTCCACTAGAAGAAAGGCTGTCCAGTCTCAGTTGGGGGTGAAGTAAAGAGAGAATAAAACAAAAAGCAACTCAGTCCAATTCAGTAAGCTTCAATGAAGCTGGTATATTTAATGTGAGCCCAGGGTTAGCCTACAGAATTGTGGCAGAATGCAATATTCTCAACAAAAAAAGATGTGTTTAAAGTTGGGCAAGGCCCCATAAGGCTGTTGTTGGTGTTTAAGCAGTACACCGAGGTATTTAGCTCTGAGGGTTTCTAAACATTCCAGCTGAGAATAAAACCACAGCTTTACAGTAGCTTCTTAAAGGTTTGGGGGGCTGGGAATGTTCCCTCCCCCTTGCATTGAAAAGTCAATAAACAGTAGGAAAGATCATGTCATAACAAAGATGAAGCCACCTATTACAGGGTGTAGTGATGGCTAATGGCGCTATCAGAAGGACTAATCCCATATATTAAATGCTGTAATTGTTATAATAATATCATGGTTATTAGAACACCCAGGAGTGAGGCATTTTTGATTTTGTGCAGCATGAAACTGATGCTGACCATCCACCCTTCCCACAGTGGGCACTTGCTAAAATATGGAAATATCAGATAATGACGTCAACGGCGCGGGCAGCAGCCTGCATCCCAAGTGTATTTTCTGATATATCTGTCTTACTTTCCATGGCATTTAACGAGCTGCTTTAGGCCAGTTTGTCATCAGGTGGGCTCCTGAAGAGTTTTCATTCATGCTAAAAAATCATATGCAAAAGGTGGTGCTAGTGCTTTACCTCTGCAAAACGCTTTTAGTTCCACTTATTTGATAACAGTAATAATAACACTACTAAAAGTAACATACTTGGTGATCATTCCCATATAAGTGGTGATCCCCCTTCAAGGGTCCTAATGAGAAAAAAAACCCAAAGAAAATATTTAGTTCTCTGAAGTCTCCCTCTCTTCCCTTTACACGCATTACAATAGGCTTGGATTATTACGAATCCCGTAGTTACGGGCACATAAATGCTTTAAATCCTGGTCCAGTTTAGGGTAATCAAAATGAAATAGTCATCTGCAGCTGCTGTTATGAGGGGAAGGGTTAAAACAACAAGGCGGTCTGTGGGGTAATAGTTCACGTGAAGATTTAAGAAAAATAATAAGGGAGTTAGCAGAGAGCATGCACATTGGCTCGCAACTACCAATTAACCCTCCTTGTTAGATAGGTAATTTATTCCACTCAGCGGCATCAAATATCAGACAAAAAGGTGGCCAAAACAGTAATTATCTTCATGGAATTCAAAGGCTTGAAAGACATATTTCCTAAGAAATAAAAACAGAGTTCTTTTCATAGTATATGCCTCATCTAAAGACTGTAATAAGAGCCAGGCCCTAGCTGTGACCCTTTACACTTTAAGGTGAAAAAGTAGGTTAAAGAAAGTAATGGCAATAATCATGGGGCTTTTCTACATAAAACAGTCTCTGAGTGGAGGTCAAAGATCAAACACTTGGGGCACTACCTGCGTCACACAAAGATCTCTTCCACAATAGGAATGAAGAGCAAGACTGGCAGCAAAGAGCAATAAGACTAATCAATTCTAAAATTATTAGAAAAAGAAAAGAAGTCTGGAAAAAAAAAAAGCCACGTGGATTTTGTAAAATCTGGATGAGATTAAAAAGAAGTGGGCCCATTCTTTCCTTGGTTTTTCTGAAAAATAAGTCTGAGGATTTCTTGCACTTCACAGAGAGCTTCTGTCAGGAATGAATGCTAAATATTTCCATTTCATCTTCATCCCCACCAACCAGTTACATTCTTTTTTCTTTTGCACTGTCTGAAGCAGGCTTTACATTCTTTTTTTGTGCTAGTCTGGACACTTCTACAGGAACAGAAGATATCAATCTTTCAGGATTATATTCCAGCTTTTCCTTGGTGTTAAGACTGTGGATGATTTTTACACCATAACAAGTAAGATCTCCACTCAGATCTTGAGTAAGTTGCAGCACCAGATTTCACACAAAGTATCACCAAGTGAAACACAGTTCTTCTCCCATCACCCTGACTACTGGAGTGTTCAGTGGCAGTGTAAGAACTCTCTGAATACCCTGGGGGACATTTTGACAAGCCTTTCATAGTTTTATTTATTTATTTATTTTTCAACTTGAGAAGGTAAAGTCATGCATCCAGTGGCCTGATTGAATTACTCTTGATTTTACAACCAGATTCTTATTTATTTTATTTACAACCAAGTGTTATAAGCTACACTTAGACATATAAATACCATCCCATTGACCTTAACAGGCTTTCTTCCTTTCTTAAGGCTGAGCAGACATCAAGATTTTGCTGGAATAGAAGCAAACAGCTTCTTCTGTGCTAGCAGAGAAGAAGAAACTGCAAGGCAAGCACATACAAAGAGGTTACCTGCCCATCTAATTTTTTTTTTTAATTTTATTTTTACTTTTTTTTTTTACCTTTTTAGTCTTCCTTGAGTTTCATTTGTCTGGGTATCTTTTCATTCTCCATGACAAATCTTTCCTTACAATTGAACCAGAAATGGGAGATGCTTATCTGCTTGACAAGCAGGCTGGTAGAGCTCCACTCCACCCTGAAGTTTCGCCATGAGATATGATGTGTAAGGAAATACCCAGAACAGGGTGCTCAGGTATAGAGAACTAGCCATCAGCATGCAGCTGTGTGTTTTTGCTGGAAAGGTTACTGCAGACATCACCTTTGAGACATATGACATCCCACAAACAACATTTAGAATTAACTGACCAGGCTTTTAGTAGATGACAGCTGGCTAAGTTGTCTTGGTGACTTCTGAACAGAGAAAAGAACAGAAAACTAAAAAAGTAAAAATTAACCATTCTGGCATAATGGTATGAGCTTTTTTTTTTTTTATGGGAAACTTACAAAGATATATAACATAAAACTAATGCTGCCTGCTCTCTAGGTAGGATGCAACAGAATAAGAAGTGTATACTGCATGAGTATATTGCTCATGGTCATTATGACAAAAGACTTCTCTCATTCATTGCTTTTACTATGGAATAGTCAAAAACTCCTTGGATGTCTGAACGTTTTAGATCATATAATCTAATAATTCACTATAGCATCAGGTCACAGAAGGCTTATACATCTATCTGACACATTCAGCTATCTATTAGATATATGCTAACCCTTATGCCCATACTGCACAGAGCGTATTCTGTAAAAACTGAAGGAAAATATGACTTGACTTTATTTTTTCTAAGGGGTCAGAGAGGTTGCAGGGGTGAAAGACAGAAACATAAGTGAATTGTTCATCTAATATTTATTATGTTGAGTGCATACGGATTCTGTGAGCATTTTCTGTTTGCTGAGCTGCCTCCCCAAGATTTTCAGATTGGCCAAAGGGTCTGAGACACAAAAAATACATTCCTTTATTCTGCAGTATTGCTTCTTGGAAGCTTGCTCTCTGAATTTTCTTCCCATTCAGGTCTTATAGCATACTTGAGTCTATGTCACAGCAGATATATCCCTAATTATTAAGTTACTTTTAATGTGTTTAAGTCAAATATTTGCATTCATTGTCAGATGTCAGAATCCACTTCCTTGTGATGTAGTTCCAATTAGCAATTACTGTCTGATGACTCCTCAGAAAAAAAAGAAACCTTAATGGCCACTGTGCTAGAAGGTATAATAATGGCTACACTGGCCTATTGTTTGAGATCTTGCCCAACCAGCAGAAGGTCACTGAGCCTCAGACCATTGATGTGATCTGACTGAGCATGAAGTTAAAATTCACAGCTCTCACAATGAGCTGTGATGTTTTGGGTTGCAATGTTTGCAATTAGCCACAATGTGACCTTCATGTTTCATCCCTTAAAAGCAGAGTTACATTATTGATTATTATTCCCAGCATTGCTGTAGTTTATTAGTTTTGTCAGATTTATTTTATATTCAGTTATTTGCCACATGAGGATTATGTGGCAAGCCGTAGAGTATGTGCCACACTTTACTTTTTTTTTTTTTTTTTTTTTTTATTACAGCAGATGTTCCTAAAATAGATGTAAGCATCTCTGCAAAAAGCAGACCCTCTGTGCCAAATTCCAGCTTGTGCTAATGTGGGAACCCAGTAGGATGACAGAAAGAGTATAAAGAACCTTTATCCATTGCTGCTGGAATGACACTTTCTGAATTTTGAAAATGCATGGCAGATTGCAGTGAGTTGCAAAGAGAACAGGGACAGACAGGGACAAATCTTGGGTTTGTCCCTCTCTCTGCCATGATGCACTCCACAGCAAAATTGGCACCACTTTTTAATGCAGTGAGTTCTGTTTCTGACCATGGCATAGAAATATTTTGCCAAAATTCAACCAATATACAGTATAGAGAATTTTTGTCTATTATACATAGATTTCAACAAGAAGCCATATTTTTTCCCTGAACAGGATCATTTGGAATGAAGTGCAGGTACCTAATTCCGTGACCTCTTCTTCTATTTCATCCCATTATTCCCTCTGAAGGCTGCAAAGTCTTGCAAATCTTTAAAAGTAATAATCTATTCTTATTCTGCATTGAAGGTGCAACTATAGTAACTGGTATCACCTCATGCCAATTTTTTTTCCTTAGAGTTTAATGGGAATTCTAAGTAAATTTGTTCCTAAGAAAGAATCTTGAGAAACTTCAGTAACAACTTCCCTCAGGAACAATAATTCAGTTTAAATTAGTTTAGCCTTTGAATTCCACAGAGAACTGTGCTTCTTACATCAGCCCCAGCCTCTCTACCTCCACAAATGGTATTTACATGTCATATTATCAAATAATTTGTTGAAGGCTAGTTAGGTGGGATCCATCTCATTTCTTTTGTCCAAGCAGATCTCCTCCAAATGATCTGTCAGTCTGGCAAGATCTTTGGTTATTCAGGTTGCACTTAAGCCTGTCTTTCATGTGATACCAAAATAAAAATATGTTATTTTAAGGCTACTTGAGGAAGTGGGAGTGTAGGGCTGATCAGGGAGCAACTACCAAACTGCTAGTTGGAGTAGTAGGACTGGTAAGTGGGCTTTGCTTTGTTCATTTCTAACTGCAGAGGTGTAAAAACTAGTTAGAACTTCCAGGGAGCTTTTAGAGATGAAGTCACAGTCATGACCCTGAGTCTGTAGAGGGGGAGACATAATTTGTTTGTTCCCCATGTCCTGTAAGCGTAAGCAGGAACACAATTTTTTCTAGCACTACATGCATCTAGGCTCTGAAAAAAAAAGAAAAACTATCAACTGAAAAAACAGTTGCAGTTGCTCCCTGTTTTCCAGATTGTGTTACGTGTACCAGATCTCTGGCAAGATTTCAACATATTCTGGGAAATGGTGTTATTTCCCTCAGTAATGTGAAAGCACTGTCCAATAGGGCATATTTCTATTTTTAGGAGAAGCAGTCACAGAACACTTAGGGAATTTATACCAGCCTTGTAATTTCCAACTGAAGAATCCAAGCATCCCAAAACAAGACACCCACTGTCCCTAAACCAAGGTGTGCAACAGGAAGGTCAGACAACTACAACAGCAGGCAAAAACCCCTGCCCACCACCCATGCTCAGTGCTTTTATAAGAATAAGAACTCATGTTGGAGAAGTTTGGTTTCACAAAGCTCCCACCAGGCATAGCAAGTTGCAAAGGGTTTTACAATTCCAATGGAACTGTAAAAAAAGGAAAGAGCAGAGAAGACGAGAGCAAGATGCTCTACTGGTTAAATGGGAGACAAGTGGCTTTAGAGAGACTAAGGCCAGACTTGGGTCAGGAGTAGTTTTATGAAATTAGCCACTTCTGCAATTTTATGGTTTTTAAATAAGAAAACTAGAGCTGGAGAAGCAATGAGAGTCCTGTGTGCACGTGTCTGCATGTGGGCTCTCCCCCTAAGAACCAAGAGTGCATTCTCTTCAGGTGACTGTTCCCACCAGAGCTCTCCCAAGTTTCACTTGCAACATTACAAATCTCAGCAACTGAAGGGTAGAGATTCTGCTGATGAGGCTTGTGAGTTAATGAGGTAATCAGCCATGTGTTGTGTGACAAATCAGCTCAGGTTGGAAGGCAGCAATGATATGACCCCATTTGGCAACACAGGACGGCAGAGAGATTAGATTCCACCTGCTGTCACTTAAGCTTTTGCATCACTTTGCTTGTTTTTGCCAGGATATCCTCAAGCTTACACCAATAAAAAGATGAATGTGTTTTCTAAACTGGACTGTAGCATTTTATAACAAGCTTATTAAAGATGTAGTTAGTTCTTCAGTTATTGCTGAGGATTGAAGTGCTTTTCATTATTGGCTGTTAATTATTTGTGTTGAAGTGCACTTCCCAAATCTTTCTCTGGGTCATGGTATTTTTTTTGCCATTGCAGTGATCAGTTCCAGGCAGATGCCCTAGGACACACTTATTTCACTTTTCCTTCTTGTTTCTCTTCATCTCATTCCAAGCTCTTTCTTCACACCTGTGTTTAGTCCAGAAGCATGCGAATAAATAACCTTCCAAGCAGGAATGTGTTTCTGCAGATCTTTTCTAGAGGGGTTGGAACTCTTCATATTGATGACAGGCTCTCCAGTGCCAGTGATCTGGATGAATAGCTTCAGTGTTTCCACACACAAACAACCCCCCTTGCAAATGTCTTTCCAGTGCAACCTCTTTGAGAGGAAACTTTCAAACTGCATTCAGGCAAATAATGAAATTCACTTTCTTTATATCACTTGAACACTATTGTATATTGGATTTGATACTCATTGCAGTTGCTCAGCAGCTCTGGAAAGAAAAAAAGCCAAAGCAGGTAAATTATGGAGCATTGACTTATTTGAATTATAGAAGCTCCAAAGAGTTGCTCATAGATAATTTGTGGAGCCAGGTGTAAAATAACAGTCATAATGAAATCTTAAGTACAATGGGCTATTGTGTTGTACAGAACAAAGGCAGCAGATTGAAAAAAGCCTCCTCTGGTATGCAATGCTCTGTAAAAGTTACTACATCTGGACCCTGGTGGGTATTGACTTTGAGAGCTGAGGACAAGTTTCTGCAAAGTGCCATTACTTGTAGTTCTGTGCCACTTAAATAATTTTTAGAATCTGTGATGTCAGGTTGTTCTAGTGATTTGCTGGAGGGAAAAAATAAAACTCTTCCCAAGCCCATGCCAGCACTCCAGTTCTCCTTGGAGTACCATGGAGCCAGGAGTTGGTTAGGAAACAGCAATATTTCCTGAAGCAGGCCTGTGTGTCTAGACAGAAAAAAAAAAAAAAAATCCACCACCACATCCCACACTATTTTCTGATTGCAAAACACATGGAGTCCTCTATTTTGCTGCCTACACTGCCAGCCACATGTGGCTGCAGCACCATGCAGCCTCAATGGAGCTCAGGGATCCCATGCCACCATGAGGATGCTGAAAGTCAGACACTGCTCTGAGAGGAACTGCTCTCATGTGGTCTCCACCAGCTCCAAGCCCTTCCAAAACCTATTCTCTGCTGATAGGGGGGTGCTCAAAGGTTGGTGGATGCAGAGAATATTTCTTGGTCACCTTCACAGAGTCACAGAATACTTCTGGTTGGAAAAGACCCTTAAGACCATTGAGTCTAACCGTGAGCATAACACTGCCAAGTCCACCACTAAACGGTGTCTCTCAGCACCATATCTACATGGCTTTTAAAGACCTCTAGGGATGGCGATCCCTAGAGCAGCTTGTTCCACTGTTTAATAACACTTTCAGTGACTAAGTTAGTTCTAACATTCAACCTAAACCTCCCTCGGAATAGCTTGAGGCTGGTTCTTCTTCTTCCATCACTCGTTCCTTGGAGGCAGAGCCCTGGCTCCAACCTCAGCCTCCTTTGGTCCAGGATGAACACCCACAGCTCCCTCATCCCTCCTAAGACTTGTGCTCCAGACTCCTCACCACCTTCACTACCCATTTATGCTGATTTTTTTTTTTTTGTTTTGTTTTATTGTTGTTATTTTGTTTTCCCGATTAATGTTTCATGGCTGATAACAGATGGGACAATAAATACATTAACTTCTTTGTTTGATGGTTTGTAGAGGAGAGGGTGGTACGAGAAGACATGCTCATCTTGGTGAGATGATGCCCAGGACAGTCACACCAGAGGACACCTCACCAGCCTTTACATTTTGGGGCAGTTTTTAGCTGGTGTGCAAGAAGAAGAAAACTTACACCCTTTGAGTCACATTCCCATGTTTTTAAAAGAAGCCCACTTACCTGTACACAGGCTCTGTTTGCAGAACAAGAACCAGCCACATATATTTCATGTGGAACCTTGAGAGCTTCATGTAAGGTAATTCTCATGCTGGGATGAGCTAATCTAGCACAAAATGTTACACCTGCTTTGTTCTGCTAACAAATAGGCCCCTGCCTGCCAAAGGCAGGCCTGACCTGACTTATTATACCTTCTCCATCAGCAGAAATACTCATATCATCACTGGGCCAAAGGTGAATTGCCTGGAGACAAAGTTAGAATGAATTTTTTGCAGTCCCATTTCACCAGGCATTCAAACCACTTCATCCTGAGGGGCGAAGACCTTTAACTCTGTCACATTTATATATGCTTATAAGGACAGGGCAGGTTCTCCCCACAAATTTACTCTGGGTGAATGTATCAAAACAGGTAAGCCAGAGGAGAGTGTTTTTGATTTTGTTGTTTTTTTTTTTTTTGGTCTCTCCTACCTTTTGTTCAACAGCATGATCACCTAGAAGTCCACTGTGGTGCTGATGCTCCTTGTGCCTATTTAATATCTCCAGAGTTAAGCACCCATCATGTATGCTAATGCTGTGATGCATGCTAAAGCATGCAGATATTCAAATATCCACACAGCAGAGGGTTACATGGGGAGAGCAAGGAGGAGAAGTAAAGAATTCTGTACCTGTGTTTGGTTTCTGGTCCAGAGAAACACTGAGATATTTCCAGACAATGCCAGTTTTCCATTTGAAATGTTGCTTTGTATTTATAGTTTTCTTAATCCCTAAAGCAAAAGAGGCTAATATTCATTTAAAACCCAATAACAATTAAAATCCCCAATAACAATTAAAACCTACAATGAACAACTGCTCTATCTTTGTTTATTGCACTCATAAATAATCATACTTCAATGAACATGTTAGTATCTATGATCTCTTCCCAGATTAAGGTTGCCTCGAGACTGCTTGCTTTGGCTACTGTAAATGTGACATGAATTACACTCAGGAAAATGTGTCTTACATGCTGGGTTTGAAGTAAATTATTTTCTTCTAATATACCTACACAACTGTCACAAGGAATTACGCCGCAGATTTAGTGATGTTAAGTGTCAATTGTAATTTGGTGACAGCCATTTTATTGGCTATGCATATTGCTCTGTGAGGACCTGCTTCTCAGTATGGAGGCCACCGTATCATTAAAAACCAGTGATCCTTCACTGATGACATAATTTGACTGGCAGAGAGAGGAGCAGTGAGGGGCTTGCTTCCACCTGCATGGAATCTGCTGTGTGTCAGAGATGAATTTGCCTTGAAATTAGAAACAGCACAGCAGACTGGTGGCTGTGATTTTGCTTGATTTCTTTTAAGGAGTTTCACTGGAATGGTTACTGAGCAGCTGATGGGAGTCTGCTTTAATATGTCAAACATATATATTATGCAGCCTGTAAACATTTCAAATATTTTTAGCCACAGTGTACAGTGAGTTATCAGTGAAATACTCTCAACTGAATTGAGCCACATGCTTCCCCCACTCCCCTTCTACACACACACACACACATCCACCCATCCGTCCATGCATCCATCCATCCATCCATCCATCCATCCTTTTGTCCACAAGTCTCCTTCTGCCATAGGCCCAGGATATTAAATTTATGTGTTAAAAAAAAAAAAAAAAAGAAAAACAAATGTGTTAACATAAAACCAGTGTTTCAACAGATAAAATAAGTCATACAAGCTGTGTAAAAATTCAGAGTAAGAGCAGAACCATAATCATACATTCTGAAAATTTTATAAACTGACAATTCAAGTTATGTGGTTTATGCTAATACACATAGTGGTAGGTTCTAACAAACTGTGATTCACACATAAAGAGTAGAAAAGTTGAAGGTATTATATATGTAATATCTATTTTTCACATGTACATCTTTATATATACATTATGTACTTATTCTGAGAAAGAGGAAATAGATTCCGAGACGTTCTTAGCAAATTTAAATCAATATAGCTGCCTTTCCATTTTCAGTATTTAAATTAAATTTTTTGCTGCAAGGCACTGCAAGGAACAAAGCAAAGTACCTTAAAAGAAAGTGTTTCCCTAGTAATTTCACCTCATTTCACACCTATTTGGCAGCTTTTCTTAGCCAATTGGTTTCATTGAAAATGCTGACAATGTTCACCTATTAGAATTGTCCATACTGTAAGGTGTGCTTTTCCCTTAGATTCATTTTATTAACTTTAAATGTAGAAAATAATTTTTTTTTCTTGAGACTACCAACATTCCTCAATATAGACTTTTGTCTATCTCCCATTTTTTCACATTGCTTGTTCTACTTTTTTTTGAAAAATCTTTACTGAACAATAAACAGCATAAATTATTCAGCCAATTCCAGTCCAGTGGCATAAATCATACTCTAGCAGACATGCTACTTATGACAAATGCTTTGTCTAAGAGAAACATACCATTGAAGGTTTAATCAGAAGCTCTAAACATTTCAGACTTGCTCAATTTTATTCTTGGCAAGAAGCTCTGTTTTTTGCTGTATCTTCCAAAGCTTTGGGGGAATGTTCATTTTACCCATGAGAATACTGAGGCCATTTTTACCCACTCCAGGAATGGGGTGGGTGTTAATAAAAGAGCACTTTCCTCAAGAAAAATTAAAATGGGATTGGCAAAACTTCTTGCTCTTGAAAGCTCATTTCAGAGGCAGTCTTGGATGGTTTAAGTGCTTCCTATATGATGAAGTATCAGGACTTGCATGCTGTCCATTTTGAAAGCATAAACAGTGTGTACAAACACATAACCTTTTATGGGATAAAAGGTTTCTTAAGATTTTATTAGCACAATTTATAAAAATAATAATAATAATAAAAAAGAAAAACAAATGAACCAAACTGACACCCACCAGTTTTGAGTTTTGCTGTGCTGTTTAAATAAATAGGTCCATTAAATGCTTGAACACAGTTACCTGTCTTCTGCTTTAGAATACCTTGATACAGCTGGGGATGTGGAATAACTGCTTCATCCAGAACCAGACCCTGGCCTTAAATATTAAATGAAAGGTTCTATTGGTTTTGTGGGATTTTTAGTTTTGTTGGTAGCTATTCTGAAAATGAATTTGGAATAACATCTGCTGTGCTGTTAGGGTTCCATGCCACTGCTGTAGTATCCTGGGAATTCCTTATGGAATGACTAGTCCACCCCTCTTACATTCCCAAAATTAGCAGCTATATATGTTAGCTAATTAGCTAATGTATGTTCTTGCACTGGGTCCACTCAGAAACTTCATTCTGCAGCTACAGTCAATGTAGTTCTGTTTTACTGACTGTGGTGTTTTTGTTTCAGCATCATCTAAAATGTCAGCTGAGGTCCTGGAACAAGGCTCTGCTTCCTGGATGGCTACCTCTTGCAAAGCCAAGAAAAACACTGTTGAGTCAAACTTATATAAAACAGCAACCTGAAAAAAATGCTGGGATAACAAAATGATAGGAAGGGAATTGCAGATAAACTACTGTCATCAGCACAGTGCAGAGCTTATGCATAGTTGTGTGAAAACAACACGAATTATGAACAGGTTTCAGTTAAAGGGCAGAAAATTTAAAATATACAGGCTCAGAATCTAGCTGACCTTATCCACCAGATTAGAACAATCTGAAAAGTAACTATACATAAAGGCAAAACAGCTAACATGTCCCTTTAAAGAAAAGTTATTTTTGGTATTTTTAAGTTCTGGCTGAAAGGAAGACATCTGAACAGAGAAGGACCAGATGCAAAATGCTTATGCCAGTTTTTGTTATTTTAGGTCATACCAGTCAGCACCAAATAACTGGGAACAGAAGAATTGACATCCTAAATCAAAGCTGTAGTCCACTGAGCCTCACAGATACTTTAGCAGAAGAAAAAGACGCTTCACCAGACAGAGTGAATGAATCTCTTAAGTGTCTCTTCATGCTTCCTGAGACTGAGTGATTTGCATGAACTTATGAGTCTTAGGTGATATATTCAGTCAACAAACATCTTTGGATTATATATATTTGGATTATTAAAAGACTTGTTTGCATGTACCCAGCTAGTCCTATGTGAGTCTGATAAGATGCTTGGTCTCAGAGGTAACATGTTGAAGCTCTACACATCATCATAGACTGAGCAAATGTCTCTTTATTAGTTCACCTTAGTAATATTGCAAAAAAACCCAAAAAACCAAATAAACAAAAATAGCACAAGGCCCCCATTACTAGCCTGATGTTAGACACACAGACACACAAACACACAAAAAAATCCAAACCCACACAAGTGCATCTAAATGACTCTTAGTTCATAAAAAAAAAAAACAAAAAAACAAACCAAAACAACCAAAAAACAAGCAAATGTGAAATCTAGGGGACAGAGGTTCTTTGACACATTTTGCTTCTTGGAGAACACTGTGGCAGGGTTTTTTGAGCACAATCTTTTAATGTTAAAGATTGTAAAGAGTGTAAAGAGCGTGAGGAAAGCAGAGTGACATTCCCTCTCACTTACTCCCTCACTCTAAGCCTTTCAGTCCACCACGTCGTTCTGCCACTGTGACCTGTTTTGACCAGATCCTTATTCTTTCCCAGCTCTGCAAAAATCACTACTAGAGCAGGAAAGTTTAAACGTGCAAGCAGCTGAGCAAAGAGACAGAAGCCTGGATCCCGTGGTCCTTGTTCTGCAAAATGTCCCTTGCAGGAACTGATGGTTGAATTCCACAAGTGCAAGCAATTATGCACGTTTCCAGCCAAGCTCTGCTCTTTCATTTAAATGCAGTTTTCCCCTCATCTAAAGGGCCAGAATAGGCAGGGAAGTATGAAGATTTGTAACCTGAACATTTTGGAAAGCTTTTTCTCTTTGGACAAGGTTGGAAAGAGGGGAGATATTTGTCCTTCTCATAACACTGTAACTCAGTCTTGAGGGTGAAGGATTCAGAGCAGAACTTTTAAAAAATGCTAACCATGGGCATAGGAATAACCTAGGAAACTGCTGCTCATTAGTCCTATACATAAAACTGAAAAAGATAAGGTCCTAAGTGTAAAATAAGAGTCAAGGGTATTGGATATGGCCTTCAGACCTTTTGATAACGTTCAATTGTATTTAATTATTGGTGATCTTGAAGATCAGGTGGGCAGAATTCAAAAACAATGGGCCTAAAGAGGCCACAAATGATGATGTGAAAGGCATCAATCCTGATTAATTTGGGGTGCTATGTGTAGACTTTCACTCACAAGTAAGGACCAGTAAACGTGAGGTGTTTGAAGTGGACACTTCTCAAATTAGAAGGAAAACTTTAAAAAAATATTTTCTTTACCATATTTATATGTTTTCCCGTTTGATCTTTAAAAATATTTTTAAATTCTATTCCAAGCTAACCAGTTCATGAAACTCTAACAGCTGTGAGGAAAGGCCAGGACTTTGTATGTGCCAAGCCACCTCCAGGAGCAAAGCAAGTTGAAACAAGGTCACACGTATGTCCTGAAAAGGCTTTAAAAACCCCCATTCCAAACCATGCTGTCACAAACCATTACAAACTACACATCAACCCATCCTGTGTAATGACAATGTCAGGACACAGTCTGCAATTCTCTGTAGCTTTCTGATGGAAACTGAACCCACAAACCCAGCTGATGGGGCATGCCTGTTTGAGAAGGTCCAGAAGACTGTATTACTTCCACTTTTCTCAAATTTCTTCAAGATAAAGACTCCTGATTGACAACCTATGACTTCAGATGAGAAAGCAGTTTCATTTGTTTGGTTGTTTTTTTATTTGTTTATTTATTTATTTATTTTGCTAGGGGTATTCTTAGGATGCAGGAAACCAGGGCCAGCTCAGAGCAATGCCATCTGTGAAGAATCTCATTTTAATGTTTTTCTGCAATAGCCCATTTTCTGGGGTACCCCAATTCTAATTTTTTTCTATCTAGTCTAATTTTCTGTGTTACAAGTGATGGTAAAGTTCATTGCAGCCACATAAAAGGTGCTTTCACATCCTAATATTGAGTTTGTTCTTGCTTCACCTTCTGTTCAGATGTTAGTAGGCACAATTTAGGACAATATCTTCACCTGGGCAAGAAAATCAATTCTCTTTTCTTTGCAAATCCCATATTTGCCTAATTTTCCTCAATTACAGCACCTCTCATCCCAGTAGATCCTAGAGCACTTGCCAGCTTAACACCCCCTGATGTACAAATGACTGAATTTCTCATAATATTAGCATGAGGTTTTAACCCACTCTCATAACAACCTTGACAAGGCAACTTTTTTCTTTAGCTAATGTCTTTAATTGGGCACACACCGATTGTTAGGGTAGGATTAATTGTGAGCATCTGGGCATTTATTTACTTACAGGGGTTTTTTTTGTTTGTTTGTTTTGTTTTGTTTTTCTCTTACAGAGTAGAGTGCTGGAGTCTTTGCCATGAGAAAATTCACATAAAGACTTGTCATATACCTTGAATTTATAAAGGCCTAAGAGCCCTTAAAGTGGAAATTGCATTTCAACAGTTTCTCCTTAAATTTGTGCAAGTTGTATACATCAGAAAACAGTAGTTTTCTATGGTAACTGGACAAGAAAAAACATTAAACCTCAGTTAACTCTACATACTTGTGAAAAGAAGGAAAAAGCCCTCTACAGATGTGCTATAATACTTATTGTCTCTTTACAAAAGAGGACAACCTGCTGAAAGTCAAGGTTTACATCCTGATAGAGCTATGCCTGAAATTAGCTTTTTCATCATAGAGGAGAGCTACCTCTTAAAACTTCTATACTCCACAAGTGGCATAGGGTAGTTTTGCAAGACAAAAGTTCTACTTTAGCAAGAGGAGCCCTGGTCTCTGAGCTGTAAATCAGAAAATAGGTGCCCCATCTATTTATATTTTTCAGAGTAGACTCCTATTAATAGATGTCAGTTCTCCAGGAACAATCAGTGGATTACAAACACAATGATATCAGTCATGATGTTGGGTATGAAAATCCAAAGACTGGAAGGAGGACAGACTTTTTGGTAAGATCAGGGGTTAGAACAAGTCATAATCATTGATAAGCAACATGAAGAGAGGTAAGGGAAGAGCTGTAAGACAAGGACAACATCCGTGTTTCCTTTTGAATTTTGACACTGTCTATCTAAGCACATCCCTTGGCAAATTCCAATCTGCTTGTTATTAGTCCTTTGCTGAACAATGATCTTGTGCAGAGGGCAGAAATATATGAATGGTCCTCATTTGTTTCAGCATGGAGTCAGAGGACTGAGCTCAAACTCCTCAGAAATGTGAGTAAACTTTGGATCTGCTGTAGTGGAAAAGGCATAGTTCATATATCCTAAACTTCTGGCTGGCGTATAGAAGGAACTATTTCTAGTTGCCATCCAACAGCAACCCCCTAAATGGAGTGACACCCTTAACTACACAAACATTTGTCCATGCTTTGACTCCAGTTGCATGAAAACCACAGAACATTTCACTCTGTGCATCCTGTAGAGGTAATGGTAAATACCATGGAAGTGTTTTGCAAGGACACTGATTGTTTTGAAATTCTGCATAGGGATAAAGTGCTCTAACTGTGTAGAAACTATTCCAGCTACTGATAATAACCAACCATAACAAAATAACACAACTTTCTCACAATTTACCGAAACATCCACATGTATTGTGTAAATTTATTCATATTAGGAACATCACTGGGACCAGAACAGACAATCCCAGGCTAGGAATATGATGTGTAAAAGATGGCATAAATCCTGGGATGAAAACCTTTCAGAACAAAGATGTAGCTCTTTCAGCAACCCCCTTCCTTGGGTTCCATCTCCAGAGAGAAAGTGGCAGTGAGGACATGTCTTTGTGGGGCAAAATTCAGAAATCCTTACCAATAGGCTAGAAATCCCGTGAAATATTTCAGACACAAAACTAAAACAAAAATAATTCAGACACAAAAACCTAATTTCAGACATAAAACTAAACACACAAATAATTCTTTCAAAAATTAGTTTCTTATTGAAGGAATCAGTGAAGCAAGGCTGATGTGATGTCCTAGTATGTCTCGTTGTCCCTTTCCCAAAAGTCAACGTTCAGCTAGTACATAAAATTAATACCTCCCTTTAAAATCCTTTGGCCAAAATAAAGACTATTTCAAGAGCTACATCTATGCAAGTACATTTATCAAAGTAATCAAAATTTCTTGGAATTAATGGAACAAAACATTTAAGCTTTCAGAAGAACTAGGCTCTCACTTTTTTATATTTCCTAAACAAAGGATTTATCATCTTTTATAAAGTGTGAGGTTATTTTTCTAAAGGTGGTTTGGCATATGTTCCCTATATTTTAAAGCTCATTCACTTTGCATCGGGTGTGATATGCTCTTTTCTGATGAAACCTGGAAGTTTTCATTTGAAAAATGATGTGTCTTATAGATAGCATGGACTAAGCAATTTTAGCTATGGCAGAGCAATGAAAAACATTCTTACTATGGATTCATTGAAGGTGCAAGGACAAATATTAACCTTGGTAGGTCTATTATAGCACTTATTTAAAACAAAGAAAAAAGGAAGGAAAGACATTCATATTTAAATTTTCTTTATGTCTTTGTATGAGGAAGCAAATTTATAAACCTGAGTGAATACAAGTTTAGAAGTAGGATGTGCTGATGTGTTTAAAACCAGCAAAAGAATCCCAGGCTATCTAAGAGTTTTCACAAATCCCAGAACTGGAGTTCCTGATAATTTTTAGTAATAAAAATATGTATGTTGTATATGCATATTTAAGTATAGGTTTAGTTTGTTTAGTTAATTTGCTCATGGCTCAACAATTAACAAGGACTCTGATTCTATTAAATAATTAATATAAAACACATGCTTGTGCAAGTATAGTAGGAACATAATTAATTGACTATATCAAATGTAATACATAAAATCCTTACCTGTCTATAGGAATGACACAAAGACAAATCCTATTCATTCCAAACAAACAAGAAACCTATTGAAACTGATGGGACTGTTCCCAGGAGTAATCCAAAAAGGATTTGGCCTCTGCACATTGTTTAGAAGCCAGCTGAATCTCTCCTGTCCAGGCAGGAAAGAAAATCAGGTACAGTGAAATAATGCTGAAATTTTAATTTACTATTTATCTTTTTAAATTTTTTTTTAAATTTTTTTAGGGGTGGGCTGGTGGGGAAAGAAATAATTTAATGAATGTTTTTCCACTGATCTGGGCAATCTGACCATCCAGTCTGCAAAGCGAAGATGCAAAGTTGCAAGGGCCTCTGGAGTTGGTATTTCTCAAGCAATAAAAACAAACAAACAAACAAAAAAACCCCCAACCTACTGGCCAAGGTTTCAGATTTGCTTCCTCCAGTCCGAACTCATAGCTGATCCCACTTTTAGAACTGATGTGCAATATTTAGAGCCTGGCAAGGAGCCAGCAATATCATTAAATCCTCTCTGCTAGCGCTAGGAGTGAGCAGTTCCAGGCTGGGAGCTGTCTTCACGTCAGCTCAACTCCTTAAACACCCACAAGATGGAAAAAAGGAAAGTGAATGAATTATTCAGTAGTAAGTTTGGTAATCAAAGATGGAGAGGCTTTATTAAAACAAGAACAAAGCTCTTGCCATCAATTAAAGGACTTCCGTCTTTACGAAAATGCTTAACGAAAGGAATGAAGCTGTTTCTACTCTTCCCTGCTATGGATGGGGGGTTTGGGGAGCAGGATGCTGAGATTCCAGCCCAGGGAGCTTCTTGGTGTGAGCTGACACCTCGGACACCCCTGGTCGAAGAGGAGTAGTCAGCTCCCACCTCTGGTACCACAACATCTGAACCTCAGCACTAATTTGTCACTTGAAACTCAGGTTTGGCACCAGAACCACCAGCCAGCCCCAAAATGTGGTCCTGCTGCTCTCACCACCTAGGGGCAATGATCAGAAATGAATGCCATTTTTGGGAGAAAAGCACAACTATTATCACTAAGACACTAGTTCTGCTGTCTTCTCTTGCTCAATGATTATTTTCCTAATGTGAATTAAGCCCATTGCATTAAATTGGTTGTATTTTACATTTTTAGGGAAAAAAAAATTAAAACATTTTTATTTGCATGCAGTTTCACTGCATTTTTGCTTGAGAATATAAGAAATAATGGGTTAGATTATCACTATATATATGAACTTCACAGACTGTACTGAATTATTGGTTTCTGAAGGAAATAATATTATCAGGTCAACATAATGCTAAGCAGTATTACATTTTAGTAGATAATTTCTGAAAAGTGCTTACTTTTGAAATAAGATAAAATAAAATAAAAGATGAAGAAAGAAATCCTGGCAACAGTGCTGACTGGAAAAAAAATATTTATATTTATATTAAACCCCTCAGCTAGATCCTCAGACACATCACTGCTTAAAATGCAGTCACCTGACAAAAACAGTTCTAATTATTACCCCCTTGGGCTAACATTTTTCAGAGTGACTGGCTAAAATGCACTCCAGCTCATAATTTCTATATCTGACAGTGGAAGACATAACCTAGTTTCCTCTAATGCAAAAGTCTCTAATCTAGAGGGCAAGACCCTGTTCCGCATAACACTGAAGGGAGAAAATGCAATTTGAGAACAGGGAAATTGCACACATAGTTTGATAGTTCTACCATTCTCATTTTTTCCCCCAGGATTAAATGTCTTGTTTTATTTTATACTAAATTATGACCTTGCTAGGACTTGTATGTGTTCTTCACCAAATTCTAGAAATTTTATATGGTGAAAACAAAGGGATAGAGAAAAGCAGCCTAACTCTCTTGTTTTCATTTTAGACATTAAAATTTCTAAATGTCCATATGTGGGGCAAGGGTATTTTTTTTTCTTAATGGATAGTTTGTGCTTTGGCAAGTGGCACTTGGAAACAATAAGCTTGATTCACCTCTGGATTAATCCAGCTGTGTACCAGCACACTGTGATTGATTTCATATTGGTGTAATGCAGTGGTGAATCAGGCTCCAAGGTTTGAAAACAGAGCACTACATTAACATCTACATTTGTACACTGGAACACTGGGGAACAGATTTTCAGATGGGCTTCCTCCCAACATCGTTTCCTTGCAGCAAAATAAAATAAAATAAAATAAAAAAAAAAAGTGTCAATAACTTTGTGCTCACAAACACCACAGGGAACAGAAATTAGGAAGTCTCTTGGACAGCGAGTTCCCTGAATTATACATGCACCTGCCTGAATTATACATGTAATTGAGTAGCTAGATGCTTAACTACTAATATTTGCAATAGGGGTTACCTGCCAAAATCCTGGCCTCAGTGTGCAAACTCAACTGCTAACAGTTTCTCAGCTGACACAAGCACAAGATTTACTGGGGTGCTCCAATTAGCACCACCCAAATGATACAGCCTCCCCTCTCCCTTGACACCAGGGATGCTCCTGCATCTGCCCTCGGCTGATCCTGACCAGAAGGATTCATGGCAGTGGTGGAAGAAATGAATTAATTCATTTGGTTTTGGTTTTTTCTGATTTTTTTTTTGGTTTGGTTTGGTTTGGTTCACTTCACATATGCAGTGAATAACAGGTTGACCTCAATCTGATAAAGCCAAATTTGCCAGAAGAGTTTCAAGGAAGTGAGTCAGGAATCCTGGAAGAGATGCTCCTCCTGATGGGGTTTTGCTAACAATTTTTGTTTCTCCCTGTCTAGGAAACACCCTTTCCTTTGTAGCTTGACATCTGCTGCTTAACACCTTTTTTTTTTTTCAGCTGGCAGGGCAGCTAGGTGAGCACATTTGTGGTTAGTACTGGTGCTCTGCCTTTGTGAGCAGCAGGGGCACCAGCTCCCTTCTCTCACATCTCATACATCTTCCATCACTTTGAGGAGCACCTAGAAATACCAGTGGCAAAAGTACAGTCCAAATAAAGAATGATCAAAGCTTTCTTCCATTAAAACTCCCATTGCTGCAATGTTTATATTTAAAACGCTCTCCATAGATTCATGCACCTACTAAAGTAGGAGAAGGAAGCTCATTACTCCACTTCTTTTAAGCAAACTCCTAATTTTTTTTTTTAATGCCAATATTTGACAAAGTTTTCAGTGAATTTTAGTACTTCGTGTGGATGAGTCAGTGCTGGATGAATGCTCTCCTTTGCCTTTTTTTTAAGGCTAGAGAATGAGTGAGCATGAGTGGTGCAAATAGAGTCCTGGGGCCATAATCACCAGAATGCTTAAATCTATGAAAATCACACTCTGGGCATAGAGGAAAAAAATTTTTTTTCTTTCCACACATTCTTGTCTCCATATGCACATCTGTTTGCAAGAACTCAAACCACACTTGCAGAGAAGATCACACTATTTTTCTAGCATCCACTCTGTGGGCTGAAATTGCAAAGGGAACATCCCTGAAGGATGATTTCTGCTGGCTGGCTAGGGCTTCAGAGGACATGGTTCATGGCACAGGAGCTGCTGCATGAAGACTTAAAATGTAATTGGTGGGTGGATCAGGGCTTAAAATGAGTTTACCCTCTGCAATCAGAAGAGGCAGCAAAGGTGTTGAGTACTGAAGAGTAAGCCTGGGTTTAGATAAGCTGTTTAATTCCAGTAAAATGCCATCTCCCCGGATATTACATATTATTAGAATGTTTCCTTGTATATGTGTAGTTAGTGAAGCAAGCAGGGAGATACAAAGCAAACTATTTATTTGCTACTGTCAAGTATTGTACTACTAGCAATTAATCTCTAAATTACCTTGTTTTCTACTTTTTTTTTTTTTTTTTTTTTTTTTTCCTGCCTGTGAGGACTTCAGCTCATAAAAAATCACCAAAATCCTAAGGGATTTCCAAGAAAACTTCTATTCTGAATCAAGCCTGCTAATATACAATGTGAACCACCTGCACAGGTCAAAGAGTTGTTGATACCATTCTGAACCATCAGCCCTCAGGTCAGTCCTTGCCAGGTTGCCCAGGGTCAGCAGAAGCCCAGCTCCTCTCAGCTGCCATAGGAGGCACAGGATTTATAGCTTTTAGTCAGTCTGGGTGAGTGAGATTACAGTCCATGAGAAAAGCTTAACACCCATTCCCTGGGACAGCTGTCCTCAGTAGCTGGCTTTCATAGAGGTCCATTCTTTGATATAAATTAACTGATGGCTTGCCCTTCAGTGTGGCACAGTGTAAATACTGGAAGATCTTTTATACCACTGGTATTTAAATTCAGACTGACAAATGAGCTATATCCACTACCTGAGGGAATAATCCTACAACAGCTCTCACGCAGGCAATGAATTGGTGAGGCAAGATCTTCCTAGGGGCACGTCATGCAAATAACCTCTGTTGAAACCCAAGGTCTAAGCAGCAAAGGGATGAAGAATACCCATACTGGTGGGTAGAGACACCCAGGTTCATCTGCACTCATCCAATCAACTGGCAGCACTGGAAGGGATGAAGAAGAGCTGGAGTAAAACCAGAGGTCAAGGGAAGGGTTGGGGTGGACAGGGAGTAGGTATCAGCATGGAAAACATTCCTGAGGGAGACAGTGCTGTTACTGGAAGTCATGGTCTCAGGTCACTGACTGGCTTTTCATCTCTCCTAAGCTGGTAATGATGTCAGCTCTCCAAGAGGGCTGGCAGACTGTTCACCATCTCAGCCTGAGCATGCTTCTTCACCTTTCCACCACTCCTCTCTTATCTTCTGCCAGAGTTCTTCTTGTGCAGCATCACCACCATCTTACTACCACCAACAACTGATTCATGTTTTCAATCCAAAAATCAAGATTTGTGTGTCTTTCTTTCTTGTTCTGAAAAGGTGATTGCTTTCCCGGTCAAAACCTCTTCTGGAAAATTGTGTTTAGTGCATCATCCCTTTGTACTCCACTAGGAAACATGAAACCTAAAGTCAAAATGAAGGAAAATGCTTTTTTATACCTGATCTAAAAGTTAGATTTAGGGTCTCCTCACATGAAGACTGGGACTAAAAAAAAAATCAACCAGTTCTACTTCACTAGAATGGGATATTGTAAGTATCCCACGGTTCTTGTACAGGCAGCAAGAGTAGAAACTAGTTCTAACCCTTATACAGAAATTGCCAGGAGTTTTTGTCACTCCATGAGGCTGGGAATATATTTGTTTCTCTGTGTGTCAGTAATTCCATAAGGCAAACCATGGTGTGGACACATCAAGAAATGCATGCAGAGAGAAAGAGATCTGTAATCAGCAAACTTAATGACTGTAGGGATTTCAAGAACTCCTCAGAAGGGACAGTGAACAGCATCTAAACCTTCTTGGAGAGAACTCATTTGTTAAGACTACATAAAGATGTACATAAAGCCTGTGTGGTTCTCACCTTCTGAGCCTCTACAATTTTGGCACTACCATGCATTGTTGTCACTTCCTAATCTCACATAAGAAGAAGATCTTCCTGATGATCTTGCTATTTGAAGCCTGTCTCTCCTCTGACATGAGCTTGTCTCCCTCATGAAGGAGGACAGTACAGACAGACCTGAGCTCCCTGGAAATTCTTCGTCGGAAAACAAAGACCTCAGCAATATCCAGTACTTTTATTATAAAGAAGCACATTTCTCATCAACTATGAAAAAAAAAACCCCACACCAAACCTCACTCCTTTTTCCTTTTTGCCTAGATTAGATCCATAGAGACCAGAAAGAAAGGAACCTTTATAATCACTGGGACTACAAGTGGTTTAGCAGAGTAGTGGGGGTGAGGAAGTGTGTTGGAGCCAAATCTTAATGATATGCTGTTAAATGATTGCAGACAGGAGAAGTGGGGAAAGGAGAATCTGTGAGAGATCTGCAGTTAACTTCACCGAAGCCAGGATTTAATCCCAAGTCTGCTGCTGACAACAATGTTCATGAACATCTCAAAAACATTAGTGTTTTGTCATTGTTTAGTTGGGAAATGAATATGTCTGTGCCTTGGGAGTAATTCACTGCATCACCTAAACAACTTAATCATCTAAACTTTTCTTGTGTACTGGTAAGAAGGAGACCCAGGCATTTGTAAAGGAAAGACAGTCTAAAGACACTTGAACACCTACTGGAGGATACAAAATCCCTGTTTTTTTCCTATGGAACTCTTCATTTCATCTGCACTGTTTTTGAACCATAACCCTGGTTTAGTAATTTTCAGCTTGCTACATAATGAAGTTCACCCTTACAGATTTGCATATTTGAGACTAGAAAACTGTAAGAAACTGAAAAATGAAAGCAGTAACAGTTCATAGCCAGAGTACTGTAAAATTATCATATTTCTGCAGTAGAATTACTGATTTGATTGCCTTTTTTGTAACCAGTTATCTGCTTTCCTTAAGTATAAATTCCATCCTTGTAGAAAAACAAAAAACAAACAAACTACATATATTTCCTTTAGGTATTTGTCTTCCACATTCTCATGAAGGAACTGGAAAGGCCCAGGAGGACACAGGCACAGAGATGTGAATTAAAGAAGGAAGCAAAAAGAAAAGGAAGCAGCTTCCAAAAGGAAGCAGAAACAAAATAAAGAGAAGGCCCATGCCTGGATAGAGAAGAGGATGCTGTAAACTTTTACTCCCTGCTTAGGAGTGGAGTGTAAATGGGTTTCTAACTGGATACCTAGCTGCGTTTTTATGCTTCACTTTCTCCTCCACACAGAACCCTCGAAACACTTCTAAGTGGGTTTTGGGAGAAATTCTGCAATTTGCTTATTTATTTATCTATTTATTTATTTAAAGCAGTCCAAACATCCCCCTGTTAAACAAACCCCAAACAGGATTCAGAAAGTGCAGGATTCCAACACTTTCCCCCTACCTCCCCCCCCCAGGATCAGAGGATTGCTGTGCATTCTCACTCAATTTAAACAAAGTAAAGGGCAGTTACTATACCCTCCCCTAATGGGCACCCCCACTGGGGACATTGTTCCAGCACCACCACGGACACAGCCCCAGTGCAGCTGGATATGTAAACAAGGACATAATCCTCCTGAAAGAGTGCTCACAGTTTGGCAGAGCTCGCCGTGTTCTTAAGGTATTGTGCCAAAGCAATAACAAAGCCATCACTTTAAAGTTTATTCGCGGGCTCTTATTAATCAAGAAATTTTCCAGAAATTACTTCTAAATGAAGGACCTTCCAGAAAGTCGCTGTTCAGGGGAGGAGGGTTTCCAGATGACTTTTTCACTTATCTGCAGCCTGTTCCTCAGAATAAATCACAATTTAGTCCAAGTTTAATTGAGACAGAAAACACATTGCTGCTATAGAGTGTAGGGGAGCCTTCTGGGTTTTTAATTGGAACTCTCTCCATTTCTTCCAAGGCTAATCAGGCTTTGGGTTGCAGTTCTTCACCAGGCTGGAGATAGTCAACGTGCTGTACCTTGGCTTATAAGCAATGAATTCAAAACATTAGCAGTCATAAATTCAATATTATCATTCTGAGCATGCACAAAACAATATTTCCAAGTTAGAAAAGAAAACATGCTTGGCAATTTTTTCAATGTCATTAGTTAATACTCCATATTTTAAAGTTTTCTTAACATGTTAGGGACAGTCATGCAAATGGTGGAATGGTGTGACAGAAAGAGATGTCATAGTGAAAAGGAGCTCTCAGTTAACCTTCAGGCTGGCAGAATAGATGGTTGAGGATTAAACTGTACCCAGAGGTACACACTGGAAAGATTTGTATGGAGATGACTAATCAGTGATCAATTCTAAACTTGTTGGAAAAGAAAGGGAAAAGGAAAAGAGAAGAGAAGGAGAAGGAGAAGGAGAAGGAGAAGGAGAAGGAGAAGGAGAAGGAAAGAAATTGAGAAGGGAAAAAGAAGGAAAGGAAAGGAAAGGAAAGGAAAGGAAAGGAAAGGAAAGGAAAGGAAAGGAAAGGAAAGGAAAGGAAAGGAAAGGAAAGGAAAGGAAAGGAAAGGAAAGGAAAGGAAAGGAAAGGAAAGGAAAGGAAAGGAAAGGAAAGGAAAGGAAAGGAAAGGAAAGGAAAGGAAAGGAAAGGAAAGGAAAGGAAAGGAAAGGAAAGGAAAGGAAAGGAAAGGAAACCTGGTCTTAAAAATTAAGGAGAAAGATGTTCTGGATGTATTTTATTAGAAAGCTGGATAGAACAGGGAAAGTGATAGCTGGTTAACTTTACTTTCAAATGTGTTTATAAATTAGTATTCACAACAGGCCAGTTTAATAGTCAGGTAGTTTTGGAAGAATTTTTAGCTGTGTTCTATGTTTGTTTTGTGTTTTATTTTTTGATTGCCATTCTTTTAACCAGTTATCTGTTTTCCGTAAATATAAATTCCATGGTTGTAGAAAACAAAACAAAAAACAAAACCTACATTATTTCCTTTGGGTACTTGCCCTCCGTATTCTCATGAAGGAACTGGAAAGAGTTCAGAAGAAACTAACTTACATATACAGCAAATATTAAAGTATGTGGGTTATCTGTATGCAGTTCCACCTAAAATCCTGGGAATCCTTGTTTTCACAGAAAAGCCCTTGACCACTTTTAGTGCTGCAATGGAGGGTGGTACAGCCATTTCTCCAGGGTGAAGGATCTTTGGATAGCCTACCTAAAATATCACTGTGAATGCACAGAATTTCTCTATCTGCACAGGACAAACTCAGTGTGTCCCTTGCTGCCCGTGGGCCATCAGTTTGTCCCATCCCAGGCAGAACTTAATGAACATGCTGGGTTCAGCTGAGCATCCTTGGCTGGTTCCATGCCTCCACATGTGCAGGCCAGCTGCAACAGGTCAATTTATCACTCTGATACCTGTTGAGCTTAACAGGTCTGTGTTTAAGCTCATTTTCAACAAACATGTCACTGGAACCTTGTATCTGCCCTCTGAACCTAATCAGAAGTATGAATTAATTTAAAAAAAAAAGTGTTTTGGTCTAGCTTGCACTTGATTTCTTTGCTGGAGCAGCTGAGGCCCTGCTAGCACAGCTGCATTTTTAGCATACTGCTCCTTTGTGTGCAGCTCAGTGCTATGGAAAAGTTCTAGGTCCAAGAAGCCAGGTACAAGTATTCTCTTTTGTCTAGGATTCTTCCTTAATTTTGGAGAACTAGGGATTAAAAATATTGTTGTCATGGACCCCAAAACATAGAAATCCTTATGTCATAACCATGTTCATTCTGTGCTGACCATGAGATATTATTATAAAACATGTGCTATGACAGGTGTCCTTTATGAGATACCCAATTCAAGCAGATGGCACTGGCTTTGTACCCCTTACACCTCTGCATTACAGACATTACCAGTTTTGATTATCTATTTCAATAATAACAATAAAAAATATTGTATATTTATTATATGTAAAAATAATATAATTTTAAACCAACAAGCTTATATATTTAATACTGTGGACAACCTGTGCCCTTTTTCTTGTCTGGTCATGGTTCCTTTCCACATAAAGTCACCTTCAGAACATCCCTTAAACATGAATTAGTACAGATGTGTAAATCTGCTGATAGCCTGAAGCAATGTGTTAAATACCCTGTGAATATAGACAAACTTCTAACACAATCTATCATTACTCTTAATTTATGTCAGTGCTGTAAAAAAAAAAAATCCATTTTAGTAAAAGAATGAAAAACAAGGGGTTAGCTGTCAGTGGCATCACATTTTTTGATCAACAGCTTGAGAGGCATAGCACAGAACAAATATTTTTTCCCTCTGTGTGCTTCTTACCTGTGAGTGTTGACCAGGATCTCTGCATCACTGCATCAGACAGACAGATCCTTCTATACTTTGGAGATGGCAAACATGATATCAAAAGGTTAAACAGGGGAGAAAATAAAAAAAAAAAAAGGAGAAAAAAAATGAGGGAGAACATTTATGTTTAAGAGATTTATATTTCAATATCTTCCAACTGTAAAAGTAGGTAGTTAAAAGCAAGATTTAAGTTCAAAATGGTGATTTCAGTTCAAAATGTGTCTTTTTCTTTTTCTTTTCTTTTTTTCTTTTCCTCAGAGAACAATTTGTGACCAATTAATTTGCACTTTTTGTCCCTAGGTATTGCAGAAACCAGATAAAAACAGAACCCCAATATTTCTACAGCTATGCTTCTTCACCAGTGTCAGTTCTTGATGCACAGAATGAAGATTGTGGTCTGCCTGTTTTGGATCTCTGAAGCAAAATACTTGCAGATGGAACATGTAAGGCTGCATATTAAGAGAATATGTGTATGCTATTTTTTTTTTTTGCAAAAATTGCATGCCAGGAAAAAGGATTTAAAACTTGTCTTCTGTTTTCTGTAAAAGCAGTGGATGGGTCACATATAAGCATCAGAAGTACACCAAATTTCTGCAATAATAGTTGACTTTTATTGAGATTTGTTTTGTCTTGGTACCACAGAAGTGAAACAGTTAAATAATTTTGCCTTCCATTGAAACAATATATAACCTCTTCTTTATTATGCATGGCTTTCATGCATACTATTTGAAGATATAGTGATTTATCCAGCTGGTTTCTTATATAATCTTGAGGTATAAATTTATATAGTGGGAGTTTTAGTGTATTTATGATGCACAGTAAATTGTATTTAAAAAGTAACTTGTGCAATATATTATGCAGTCTTGCTTTAGACTGTTCACTCAACACATACACAGAAGCTTAAGAACTGATCCAGCTTTTCTGTTCTGAACTTCAAAAATGAATGGAAACATAAGACGTTGCAAAAATCTCTAATTGCCCTTACTGAGGACCTGTGTTGTGAAATATTTTGGTTTTATGTGAAAAAAAAAAAGACTTCTTGGGGCCACACTAGCTGAAAATAGTGTTACAGTCTGAGAATGTCTGCAAAATGATTGTGTGAGAGAGTGAGAGTAGTAAAGGAGGAGATCATGGTTTCTATGTAGGAAAACAAAAGAACATGTTGTTCATGGTCACTACCTGACCTGGGTTTTTCTGTCAAATTCCCTGAAAAAAGCCTTGTGTGTGTTTTCATATGATTTTATAGTGGTTGAATTAATTTTAAAACATTTTTTTTTTACTGTGGCTCGCACATTCTGTTCCTTTGTGTGGTCCAAATCTGAAAAGATATGAACATGTTGTGTTTGGGGCATATGTGAAGCTTACAGGTATCTAACTCTACTTCTGCTCATATCTTTAGCTCAGTCCAAAACCCCAGGTAGGAATATTAACTGAGACATCCCCTTATCTGCTTTCTGAACAGAGAAAAGTAATAAATCATCCACCTACAGTTTTGAGAAAGAAGAATCAAGTCCTACCTCATGAGATAATTTTATGTCTTAATAACAGATCAACTCATAGAATGTGTAAGTATTGAAACTTGTTGTCTGTAGGCTCTTGGTATATGCATAAGCCTACAGCAATAATTTAAGTTATACATTTAGGTATAATTTACCTAAAGCACAAAGATTTTCCCATACACTCCTGGGGTTCCAGAGCTCTTTGAAGGTAGCAAGGCTTTGGTGTACAATCTAGAGCAGAACACTGTCCCCAAAACAAAATTCAGTTTTAACTTACACACATTTATTTCCAGCCAGTGGCTTAACAAACAGATTTCAGTAATGGATGTGAGAAAAAGAAACGAACCGTGCATTTACACTGAACTTCAAGATATAAAACTGCCAAGTCAGCAAAAGTGTTGGAGTGCCATACTTGCTGATGAATAAAACCTGCTGATTATGAGAAATGTTAAGAAATCCTTAGTTATATTTCACGAAGTTCTCTGCCTCCCTTCACTGAAGCCCTGGTTAGAGTTTTGTGACTCTCATCTCTGAGCAGAGTTGTCTGTGAGGGTGTGGAGTGGTACTTTTTACTATTTGCTGAAGACCAAGGGAAAGACAGGAGACACAGATCCTATAATTCTGTTAAGTGCCTTGAGAGCCTCATTTACAGGAGTCACCAAAGTGAAGATGATGGTCCATGAAGTGCTTGGAAAAAAGTACGTTATCGTGGTTGGGTTTTGGAAAGTCTTAAAATATGCAGCAAGTGGTCCAGTGAGGGCTTTGGTTTGTCTTCATTTTGGGTGTGATGAGCATTTGAATGGAACTGGGCACATAGTTCAAGGTCTTTCCTTGAGCCTTTAAGACATAAGGAATGAATCAGCCATGCACAAATGTAAGTAATATCCAGTGTTGTGAATGCACATCCTTGAAGGTAGAAACCACACATGAGTAGGTTCTTTTCGCAGTTCCAACAACAGAACAGAAGCAGAATGTCTGTCTACTGGCAGACTGTTGAGATGTCTGCCCCAAGAATCACCATTACAGAAACTTCAAGATTTTACAGCAAGATTTGGTGGTTTGGGTAGCATGAAGGTAGGAGCAGATTTCAAAATGGTCAAGAAGTTGTGACTTTAAGCCTGATTTAAACTTGAAACCTTTACTTACAATCACAAGAGGTAGAATTTTGTTTTCTTTAATGTGATCCTGTTGTTTATGCCATTGCAGTACAAGTGATTAGCAAGAGCTGGAAATAACAAAGCAGATTGTTTTGCACAATGTTTTAGCCTTCAGACTGTGTCTTCTTTGCACTGTCTCAACCTATCACACAAAGCCAGGACTTTTTCTCATGATTTTCATAAAAATTCACACTTACTTCAAATATTACCCTCTCTTGCCTGAAAGACAGTGAATAAAACCACATCCCTCACTTGGTATACAAAGGGTTTTGGAATCACACATACACTTCATTCTTTGTCTGTGTAGATTATACAGCTGTTTTATTTTAAGACATGCTTGAGAACTGGATATACAGGGTCATTGTCTGTTCCAGTTTGGGGAGGCATGGTCCTAATTTGGGCAAATATATCTCCATAAAAATGACCTATGAATGGAAAATGCCCCTAGCTTGGTAAAATGATGTGCTTTAATTTTATTTTTTATTCTAAAATTAGTGGCAGTTTAACCTCTCAATTAATAACCATGTAAAGCACTGCAGCAGAAGGGCTGAATCTAACAAGATAAGCAAACTATGCTGCCAGATTTTCACAAGGCTGAATTTACTGAGAGTCTTTTATTCTTCCTGAGTAAATCTTGTTGACCAATTCTCCTGAAATATAAACAAACAAACAAACAGATGCACAAGGACAACTTCCACCACAACCTCCTGCTGGGTTATGTCTCAACTATACCAGCAGTGGTAGCTGACCACAAAAACTATTTAGTTGCACAGGAACTTCTTTGTCAGTCTTTCAAATAAATAAATACATGCCCTTGCTCAATAGACACTTGCTTGGAAATTTCTAGAGCTGTCATTTTCAAGTTTTTTTATGTCCAGTGAAGTCAATTTGTTTGCTTTCTATATTTAGTTTTTTTTTTTCCTATGGCTCATACTGGCTACTTACACAAATTTGTTTTAAAAGAGCTAAGCAGTTACTGAAATTGTAATCTGCCAATTTCATCTCAAAAAATTGCCTGTTCAAATGATATTTGGATCAAATATCATATCTTAAAAGAAAGGATTAATACAAGTTACACAAATGTTGACAAATTTTAGAAAACTTGTGGCCGTTTCCATTGCTTTTTCAGCTGGCATCATCCCTTTTTTCCTTTTTTACTCCAGCTTTAAACTGTTGCAAGGTCAACAAATTCCTTCAAGCATTCAGTTCAAGCTGGTGTGGGTCTGGCAGTCAACTGCCTGTCAACTCTCACCAAAGGTGGGAGCCCTCCTGCAGACCTGGCAAACAGACTCTGCAAAGCCCAGTTAAGAGACAGCAAAAATCATGCAATTGCAAAGAATTAGGGCTTCATCCTCTGTGAAGTCTCACAGAGAAGACATTGGGTTTTGTAGCTCTCTACCATCAAATCAGCACTAAGTGATAAAAGTGCCTTCTGGATACATAGCTGCCACCTAATTTAGGTAGGTCATAGTCTTTCCTCAACATATACAAGTTGTAGTAAAATATTTAAAGACAGGACTATGTATAAATCCATAAATAAGTCAGAAGGAAAGAGGCAATAAAAATTTATTTCCTATTACACAATTAATACGAAAAAAAATCAGAAAGGAAAGAAACAAAGAAACTGTTTGTTTATACGATACAAGTATTTACATGAAGGACAAAGAAAAGAGAATTTTTTAAAAAGTCTGTTCCTCTGGCTCCTTATATTTAGGCTACAGTCATGGGATGTGGGGATTCCAATTTAAAGAACACAGAATAAGTTGGCAGCTTTTAAGGGAGACCCAATCACTGGCTATTTGCATGTACAGTGCCTAAAATGTGAGGGCTCTGATGCTGTAATGCTCTTCTGCAAATGGCAGAGGATTACCACAAACACAGTCTGTTGAGCTATTTGGATGTGCTCAGTGAGCTCTGGATGTGAAGCAACAGAACAGAAAACCAAGAAGACAGGGATGAGGATAGTCCATGATTTGTACTTTTTAGGGTAGAAGTTTCCATCCTGAAGAGATTTCTGAACACAAACAATCTTGACAGTTTAAATAACAATTTCTCTGACTTTTTAGCCCAAAACTATAGTCTATAGACTTAACCTTTGATGTATGACATATAAATAAGTTGGGTGTTCTTTCCTTCCAAAAAAAGACATTCATTTAAATTTCTCCCACAATCCTATCATTCATGTTTCCCAGTCAAATTGTGTTAGGGCTGCTATCTTGCTGCTGCTTAAGCATTTATCAGTATTATAAGTAGTTCCCTGTAGAATGATTCTTTTCCTACTTCTGTGTTCTGAAAAATGAAATCACTATTTATATTTTTCTGTGAAAACTGGAGAATGCATTACTTTATCTTGTTAATACCACCCCAGATGTTAATGTTTCCACTGCACTAGATTCATAATACCCAACAAGAAAAAATTAGACCATTTATGGTAAATGTAAAGTAGATAGCAAAATCATTATTCATTTTTTTCCAAGAGTTAAAATATAGACTTTGCAAAAGTAAAATTAAACAGAGCCATGAATACACATCCTGGAATAGATTTTCAATACTTGAACAGCTTCATCATATAGACAATTATTTTATGATACCCAGAGTGTTTCCTAGTAAGAAGTAGAACGAAGAAAATAGAGGGGGGAAAAAAGTAAGGTAGTATATATGGAGAGTTAAATAAGTTGTTAAATAAGTTAACATTTTAGCTATGCAGTCCCCAGAACTGTAGTTAGGTCCGTGCTTTATTTCAACCTTTTTTTAATCTGAAACCACGGATCTGAATTAAAAGAAAATGATGAACTCATTTCCACTGAAAGAACAATCTGACACATCTAAGACCTCTCTCTCTCTCTAAGCCCTCCCATTCCTCTGTCCTCAGAGCTACTGTGAAGGGTTTTGCAAGGCTTCTCATGAGGTCATAGCTGGGAAGCAAGACTTTTATATAAAAACTTGTGAGAAATGGAAAGAAAATCTGCAGCCCAGATGATTCACGCTGCTGTGGCAGAAGCAGTGTTACTCAAGGTAGAAAATGTTATGGAGGCTCTCTTGTAAGAGATATATCTTTATTTCTGCTATTTCTGTGTCCCATTCTAACTACACTGTTTCTTGTGTTTCCATATATATTTGTTCTAGCATGAAATAGCCAAGGAAACTGAAAGACATTCTGAATGTCCAGAATCTATTCCTTGCCACTGCATTTCATAGCTGCTCAGGTACCATTTTGTTGATTTTATTAATTGTGGCAAATGAAGCTATTTTTAATGTCCTAATGTTTTTGTGTTTTTGTTTTTTTTGTGTTTTTTTTTTTTTTTTCTCTGAATCTGCTGTATTCCAATGTCATTGTCTGGTTTCACTGCAGTATCCCAGCCTACCATTCAGGCATTAGCATTATTTCCATGTGGGAGGTGACACTGAGCCATGGGCCTCCACTCCCTCTCACATGCATTATAGATGAAGAATGTGTCAAAACTTCTCAGTATCCATTGTCTCTGATCTGTGTTTGAGAGATATCACAACATGCAGGAGTGTACAGAGCAACTTCTCTAAGGGCTTTCCCATCCTTGACAGAGTACTACATCTTCAGGAAAAAAAAAACCAAAAAACAAACCAAAAAAACAACAACCAAACAAACAACAAACTCAAGTGAAATAAGAAATAAAATTCTCACTTCTTCCTGGCAAGCAGATGCTGTTGTGGTGGTTAATGGAGGGCAATTTAACACTAGTGTGTCCACTTCCCATTTTCCTTGGTATTCACTCACCCAACAGAGACTCAAAACAACAGAACTCCACCTGGGAGTAGGAACCCACACATCTTGCAGATTATCAGCTGGTTGATACTTCTGCCTGTATTGGAAAACATAGTAAAGAATTTTCAGCCTCTGCATCATATCAGCAACACTTTGCCCAGCGGACTTAAAAGAAATCTTCAAAAGGTTTTCCTATTTAAATTATTTATTAATTTAATTCTCATTAAAAGGTAACCCAGATTTATTCCGGATGCACTTAACGTCCTCTCTACTTGTGATAAGTTCCATCTGTATAAGCACACCTGTGTGATAAAAAACAGCATACAGGGGGCTGCAGATGTTAAATAAAGTGTAAAAGGAAATGTTTCAGGTGGGTTTCAGCCTGATGAACTTCACAACAATTTTGTCCTTTCAAGATAAGTGCTCCAGAACAGCTTCATGGCTGAAGGTTGTTTGTGTAAGAGAGGCCCTTTTTTTGGACAGCTTTTGCTATATAAACATATTCCCACGTTATTTGTTTGAACTTTTGATAAACAATCTGCATCTCAAGAATTTTTTTTTTCAAAATTATTTTTCTTTTTCTTGAAGAATCTTCATATATCTAATCTTGCTTCATATCTCAGAGAGAGTGAGAAAAAAGGAAAGTTCCAAACTCTCAGTCTTTGGCATAAATAAGAACAACAAAATCAAAATTCCTGATCGAAACAGAATAATATTTGGAAAAGGCTCTTGATTACTCTAACCTAATTCAGTCCTGATCAGACCAAGGTACAATGCTCTCAGACAGGCTGGGCATGCCAAGATATGAGGAGTAGGTGCTGTACTGGGCCTGTGAAGGCCAATGGGTGGATCTCATATTTAAGGTGGGAGAGTTGGCAGAGGTTTTATTGACTGTAAAAGATTTTCTGATGTTAGGGGAAAATCTGAATTTTGTATGAAAACACTTTGTATTGCAAATCTATATTTGTCTTGTTTTGTTACCTGTTTTGTTTTGTTTTGGATTTTTTTTCCCATAGGACTATCCATAGGTAGCTTTTGTACAAGATTTTAGCTGAAAATTGTCAATATTTTCTTAGGGTTTTTTTGTTCCTAGAAGTGGATGTTGCATCTTTCAATTAATGCATGGCATTGTAAAAGCAGGTTGTTAAAAAATTTCAAAGGTGTGGGAAGAATGCTGGTTTTCTCATCATCCTTGTAAGTTCTTGAGAACTTTGATTTGTACAGCTGTGGCAGCTTAATTTGTACAAATTTGGTAACTTCACTTGAAACAATACACTGACTCTGATGAAGTATAAATTTTTTCTAAAAACCTCCTCTCCTTCTTAACCTTAAGCACATGCTCACAGAAAAGAGCAAACTTGTTAAAAAACAGAATAAAAAGTGATCAAAACGCAGGAAACCAAAGGAGCACATCAGTGTTCCTAAGCATACTTCCTAGTCATATACAGCTGTCTATTTTGGCTTGGTGTGGCAACATAAGAGAATAATCATGATAATTTTTAGTACAAAATCTTTTTTTTTTGTCAAATGAATTTTCATACTTGCCATTTATAAACTCTTTAATAGCTGAAAGTAAGACCCAGAACAGGATTTATTGTAGGAAACTTGTTTCCAGTTAACTCATACAATTTCAGGATTTGTTTTTTTGGGAAATTTGTATTAACTTAATTGCTTCAGACTTCAAATAAAACTGAATGATCCCAGGAAAAAATCCCATATATTTGTATTTAGACTTTTTCTGAATAGTTTCACATCCAGGAGACACAAGGTTCTCCAGTGAATAGTGATAAAAATAACTTTAAGATCAAAATCTGTAATTGTTTCTTAAACTGTGAATTTAGAAGTGTTGTATTGGAATGCAAGTACCCTGCTCATTTCTGCAGTAACTGAGCACTTTGTGAAAAACTTTTCTTGTAATGTGCTATACACAAAAAGAAAATCAAAAATAACCCTGAACAGGAACAGGCTAAGATATCTAAGCACATCAGACAAATGATGTTTCTTCAATAAACTAAGAAATGGAATTTCATTACTCATCTCCAGTTCCCATGCTCACCATCTATGTGCAACCATGAAAAAGACAATATTACAAAGCATACCCTTATTTATTTCTCTAAAGTGACCTTCTTATAAATCTTTTTTTTTGCTCTCTATCTGTCCTATAAACATCACAGTCTGTCGATGGAGAGATCTTAAATGGATGTGAAGCATTAACAACTTATTTTTTATGACGACTCTGAATTCCAGTTACTATGTATGAAATTATCAAAACTGAAGTCGAGGGCAGATTTCCTTCCCCACATTTTCATGTGGGGTAAATACAGGAAAAAGGTGGGAAGAGAAATTTCCTGAAGTTCACATACGAGACCATGATCTAACTTCATTTGCAATGATGAAAATGGCTCTTCATCTGTAGTACAAACATTTGCTTTTTCAGAGCTGTTGAATGCTCAGATTTTTTCAGTAACCTTGGTAGGAGCAGGGAGAATCCAGTCCCTTTAAAACTCAGTACCATAAGAGTACAATCATACCCTCTAGAGGAATGGAAAGCAACATGCATACCTACACTATTGTGTATTTTATATCTAGCATCAACTTTGTTCTAAACACAAACTCTTTTTTTTTTTTTTCCCATGGATAGAAATAGTAATTACTATAGTAAGACTAATAAGCAAAATATTTTCCCCCATTTTCCTCTTGATTTACTAAAAAAAGGCAGGGATTGTTACACTAGGAATAGTGAATTTTGATTTTCTAAACAAACCTGGACCCTTTCTTTATTCTATCAGGATTTAATTTGTTCTTTTTTTGATGGGCTTAGTTCTCTTGTTACCACTCAAAGCCTCTATATGATCAGCTTGGACTTCTCAGATTGATATCCTTCTCTCCTGTGAAAAAATAACCTACACTTTCAGAATTGTAGCTCTTTTACCTCCAAACTCCATTACCTTTCCCACTGATATTTTTCTTAACCTCAAGAGCGATTTCTCTTGAGATGTTTGAAACTGCACAATCACAGCCCACATAAAGCCAGGGGCACACGTTTTCTAAGAAAATACTATCAGATTTTCCAACCTTCTCCATCTTTCCATATCACCCATTCTTCCTGCCATGTAATTCTTGCGCTTTACATGTTCTGCAGAGCACTTAAATACATCGTACACAGCTGGGGCTGAATACTTCTTGTCCAGCAAGACTCAGAGATAAGATTTCCCCACAGACATGTGCTCCTGCACTGATACTAACAGGAATTTCATTGAGGTTATAAGTCCTTGCTGGTTTTCTCCATTACCATTAACTTGTGCTTGACACAGGTTTGGTCCGTGGCAGCAGCAGAATTACCTGGCTAAGGATTACCTCCTCAAGGGTGATTTTATAGTTACAACACTGTAAAATGCCTGTGAAAATTAATCTGGACTTCAAGCCTGGCACTCTGGAGATGCTGCACCATTTTTATCTCTCCCTCCACAGGCTTATTATCTCCTCAGACATGACCTAGCATAGTCTTTGAATTCACATGCATAGCACAGTTTACGCAAATAAAAGTATGTTCAGATCTTTCCTGGTGGTAAATTGGCTAAGGAAATATTAGACCTACTGTCTGTGTCCTTGCAAATTTGGCCAATACCTTTTAAAATGAATGGAGAAAAAGGATTGGTTGGATCCACTTTTGATCAGATGAAACCAGACCATATAAAAAGGGGAAAAAAGGAAGCCAAATGAGGCAAAACAACATTAATAATCCTTGTTTAGCATTGGAGTCATCCCAAATGGAAAATGTTATGCTGAAGTTATGAGAGTAGGTGTCTGCTATCTGTTTTTTTAAAGAAGAGCAAAGAGGGAAATAAAGGAGTCCCATGGAAGATCAGTGCACAAGTTCAGAACTCATGAAAAATTTTTTTTTATTCACAGAGAAATGTACCACGTTTCTTGCCCTTTTGTTATTTGTTGAATTCCCTCCAATTAAATTGCTAAACGTTGAAATGAATCAGGAGAGAATTTATTCACTTGGTGAATACCTTTGAAGTAGTAATACAGGTGTTTGTAACACCTACGACCAACATCAGCAAAGGAAACATTACATGCAATGCTTAGGAGAAAAATGGACCAAAAAGAGGGTGTCAGGGCACACAAGTCAAAAACTCTGTCATTGCTTGGGATGCTTGGAGTATTTGGTTCGGGTATAACTCTTGAGCTATCCTCAAGTTTTCTTGTCAGTTCAAAATAATGGAGACACTGGCAGTTCCTGCATAAGTGTAAATTTAAACTTTCTATGATGATCATGAAAAACATGATTTTGATTTGAGCTCCTACATCCTAATTGCCAAACAATGATGGACTCAGACCATGAAGTTTCTCAAACATCAGTAGGATTAGATGTGGAAGAAAAGCATAATTCAGCTTTCTTTTGGTTTGGGCTCAAATGAACAAATAATTTTTTACAAATGCATTTGAAATCTCAAGACAGTAGCAAAAACTCAAAGAATTTTGGACACGGTTTTGTAACTGAAGTACTTCTAGCTCCAGTAAGAAGTAAGTAATAAAGTTCTGAAGGCATCTTCCCATACCAGCTGGGGTACAATTAATGTTAGTCAAATTTTCCTTCATTCTGATTGTCAGGAGAAAGGAAAAAAAGGCTGTAGGACCATAATGACCACAGGGAAGAAAATTTCTACATAGTGTGATGCAGCTATGTGGTCTTAAGTAAAGTGGTCTTGTTATGGTGCCTGTATCTGCATTGATTTTATTTTAAAATAGAGGTCACAGCTTCCTAACAAGTTGAATATGGATTAATGTATCATATATTATCCATCTGATAGAGGCTTGCCATTTTTCAGCTCAGGCCTGCATGGGAGTTAAACTTGTGCCCTAAGTTTCAGCTCAGTGCAGAGAGTAAGTAAATGATGGAAATCAGGATTTGTAGTGACTAACCCAAGCCATCCTTAAATACCTACACCTCTATAATGTCCTACACTGGCTATGCAACTATAGAAATACACTTAAAGAAGTAATCTGTCCTTTTAGCTAATAACATCAAAATGAGACCTTTTTCTTCACTTTGCCTGGACCTCTAACCTTTAAAGGTGAGTTAGACAGCTGCAGAAAACCTGATCTCATTTTCTGCCCCTGGCAAGATTTTTTCAAGTTCATCTTCTTTTTTCCCTTCTCTCAAAATCTGATGAAAAATGAAATGTCATGAAAACAGGCTCTGAGGCTAAAAAACCTCTGTCTGTCTCTGTGACAGATGTCAGTTTGAAAGGTTTCAGGTCACCTGTCAGAAGTATGTCAGTGTGATCCATACAAACATCTACTCAACCTCTAACACTAACATTGAGTTCTGCTTTTTAAAATACCCCTTGAAAAAGAATCAAATGATTTCAAGTCACTGCCTTTCCCCCTTTCTTTAACTCTGATTAATGAGCCAAACTCTTAGGCAAAAAAAAAAAAAAAAAAAAAAAGAAAAAAAAGAAAAAAAAAAAACCAAAAAAAAAAAAAAAAAGAAAAAAAGTGCGCCTTTAAAAAAGGACAGCTTGACCTTTTTGTGCCCCTGGCAGTGAACCAATCAGCATTCTCGTAATCCAAACACAGATGCCTGGAGCTAAACAAATCCTATACTTGTGAACAAGAATTCAGTTTGCTGTCAAAATACAATGACGAGCAGCAAAGTGCTGCTCTTAAGCAAAATATCCTGAATTAAATTAAAATGTTTCTGATTAATAAACGGAGTAATGTGAGTAGTGTCATACATCACTAATAGCATCATTTGGAAAAAATTATGTTGAACTATTTACGCATATATATTACATATGTACATTTAAAGCACTGTACCTCATCTCTACATGAGGCATAATCACATAATATTTTATGCCACCAGAAACATTGCTCATCTAACACTGCAAATCAGTATTTTGTGATGATTAATTAACAGGCTTGAACCTTATTTTGTTCCTGGCTTAGTGTCACAATGTTTGCATTATTTCTCAACCCAGTCCTGCCCCTTAAAAGGCTGAGCCCCTGTTTTGTTAAAAAAAAATAAAATAAGTGCAGTATTAAAGAGAAGATCCCAGCTGCATGACAGTTTTCATCATCATGTTGTTTTAATAGTTTACCAAATAGATTATCTTACAGTTTTCTGACAGTTTTTATTTCAAAATGTCCAGCACGGATCCTATCAAGTGGGTTCTTGATGCCAATGGGCAATATTTTTGAATGTCTCTTAAAAATCTGTGGTGTCAATTTTAGGATGCAATATAATAGTGGGGAAAAAAGATCTGGACATCACACTGATAGAACACAGATGCACCAGATCCAAATTTCAATGTAATTGCAAAGTATTTCAGTGCTAATTTTTGTTTCAGAATTGAATATGTCATTTCATTCAGTCATAAAACAGATGAGAATACATAGGGGTTGTTTTTATGTGATTGAACTCTCTTCTCAGGTATAGAGGTCTCATTTTAATATTTTTTTTAATGTTATCTCTATGCTGCTTCTGGCTACGTGTCCATAATCCTCCCCTTTTTTTCATAAGTACATATACCAAATGTGGAGACAAACTGTGTCAGATTACAGTTCTTCAGTTCTTTTTTTTTTTTTTTTTCTTTTTTTTTTTTCTTCTTTTTTTTTTTTCTTTTTCTTCTTTTTTTTTTTTTTTTTTTTTTTAATAATTAATGATGGCACTGTGCCGCTCTCCAGGAGTTAATTTCATTAACATTTAAACTGATTCATATGACAGGAAAACAGTCAGCTTGGTATCAAAGGGTTACCACTCTTACAAAACAAGGATCAACTTCATTTTGGGCAGGCCTACAGAGATTTGGGAACAGTTGGAGGCAGAATCATCCACAGAAATGTATCAGTATTGTTTAGACGAAGATAACCACAAACATCCTGAAATACTTAACTGTGTCTAATCTCTTACTGACTCATGTTTACATCATTTTTTACTTTAATGTCACTTTCTTTCTTTTTTCTCTTTTTCCACCTAAATCTTTCGGTTAAACACTATTTTTTTTATTTTTTTTTTTTTAATTTTTGAGGACAATTGTAGGTGGAAATGAAGATGTTTACGTGTCATATTACTTCACAAGATGGCCAGTAGGATTATTTCAAAGCTCTGATGGGAATGGGTAGTTTTACTAAAAACAGCCAGCTGCACAACTTCTCTGGTCACAGCGGGTGTGATGCAGACTGGACCAGGACCGGACGCTTTCTGATGCAACTCCAAGTCCACCTTGCAAGTGGGGGAAAAAACCACTGCAACAATCAATATTCCTTGTGTCTGCAGAATTGTAAATATTAAGCCGTAATTACAGAGTTTTCCTCCCCAGTGTTCTTGTAATTTCAAGGTTTGGAAATACATCTGCAAGATATCATTTTTTTCTCCTGCCAAAAAAGCTTATTAATCCTATGGGTTAAATGCTGAGAGTGTTTAAACAGATGATAAACCATTTAATGTAACTTTCTTGCCTCCAGTTATTTTTAGCACTTAGGCTGTGACACTCTGCTCCTCTGAATAAAACCGTGAACTAAAAGGTATACACATTCCTTATCACACAGAAAGCCCTTTTAGAACCTAATAAATTAATTACATCTCCAAAGAAAGTCTTTCACTTGCATCTCTCTCCCCCTTAGCACCGCCAACTACATCTGGCAAGCCCGCCAGATACTGAGAGGGCATTATTGCAGATTATAATCAGAAATGTTGAAGCAGTTATTGGTGTCACACTGGAATCGCATATCAACATTGCCACAAACAGCCTTTCCCTTGTAAGAATGGTGCTTTGATGTTCCAACCCCCAGCAAGAATATTAAGAAACAAAAACAAAACAAAAAAAAAAAAAAAAAAAAGGGGGAGGGAGGGTGAAAAAAAAACCCCAGCAACGATTGTGAAGACAGATTTCCCAGCTGAAATTAATAATTCTGAGCAGCACTAAAATTAATTACTCCGTAGTTGTAAGCAGGCAGCGGATTTATGGTAAATGACAGAGTGTTTGCAAATTTTCCTGACTACTCGATTAGAAAATGCACCAAGTAGAGGCGTCAGCCGAGCATGCATTATTTAAGTGGTTGGTGTCTGGCGACAATCTGGAAGCTGCAATTGTTGTGGTTGCCCGTAGGAAAATTCGCACTTTCTGGGAGAAATTCTTTCACCTTTGTGTGCCCACAGCACGAATCTCTCCTCATGGCAGCTGTAGGATACACTGGAACTTCGTGACCTGGAAAATGTGGGACAACTGACACAAGGTGACCCCCTGAATGCTGGGGTAGGCCCAATTAATTTAAAATTTTGCTTGGCCTTGTCTCTTCCAATTTTCTAAATCCTCTGGAAAAATGATTAATGCGTACACTGCCAATGCGAAAATATTTTTGACCCTATTAAAGTCGACCAAGGGTAAACCAAGTGTAGGCTGGCATTGTATCAAACTAGCTTTATTAAATTTGATTGGAGGTTTGTATGAGGAAGGGACAGACAAGGACATTATTTTGCACAGCAACTCCCTTTTAAATGAAAATACTGGGAGGAATAAAAAGTACCGGTACGTGTTGGTACAGAGCTGTGTTTAACCTAACAAAATCTTACAAAAAAAAAAAAAAAATTATTATTCCTGAGAAAGCTTAGCATTTCCTCCCTGTGAAGGTATGTTTTCCCTGAAGTTGATTCATTATATGATGAGTATTATTTGAAAGAGAATGATTCAAAACTTGCCTTACTTCTTGCCTTTGCAGATTTTTATTCCCCAATTTATTCTTGTCCTTTGGGTTCCAGCAGCTGGAGGCTGAAGAATGAGATGAGGGCAGATGTAGGCACCTCAGTCATAGAAAAATGTGGTTTTCAACACTTTTACCAACTTCTACTGCTTTTTTTTTTTTTTTCTCCAGACAAATGTTCTAAAGTTTGGCATAAACTGAAAATAATCAAATTTCCCCACATTTATCCTGTTTTGTTTATGATCCTGAAACACAACACCCTGTTCAAGCTCCCAAGACTAATTTTAAGGCTGAAAGGGGCATATTGTCCACATCTGATTCCTTATGGTGACTATTTTAGTTCAAAAAACCCCAACAAACAAACAAACAAACAAACAGACAAACAAACAAACTAAAAAGTAAAAAGACTTTCTGATTTTGTGACAAGGAAACAGTGATAGCTGCTGTTTTACATCCCCTTGACACCCATCAGAGGATTTAAGATGTTATCCTGTCCTCCCTGCTTCTTCCAGTCCTGTTTAGGCACCTTGTTGACTAATTTAAGGTAAATTTACATGAATAAGGATAAATCATCAGTTGACAATAAATCACAAACAAAACACTTCAGATGGAGTGGTCCAACAAATGCGAAGGAGAACATTCAAGGCTTTTAGTGCTTTTGAGTGGTATAAGACTCATAATTATGAGATGTTCTGTACTGTCAACATGAAATAATCCTTCAGTCACTGAAGACAGAGCAAAAGCTGAAACTGCTCAGCCTAGACAGCCTTACTTAGAGGAGTAACTGCAGTGAAAAAATAACCAGACTGATGTCTTTGAGGAGATGGACATAATGATGCACATGAATGACAGCCTTATTTTGGTAAGATGTGAGCTCACTGGAGACCACCACCAAGCTGTCAGCAGATAAGCATTAAATTATTTTGATGAAATGACTGAAGTCCTGCTTGAGTTAAGCTTGATAAACAAAAATGAAGGGACCTCTAAGCATCCTGAACTCACCCCAAATTAAAACTTAGCATTTTCAGGAAATATCACATCACAAATACATGTAGTGCAAATATAAACATTTACACATATATATGCATAAAGTTTTAAAATAGAGAGATGCAGACACATTGCTGCAGTCTACCCTGGTTTTAACCCAGTTATCTGGAACTAGAGTGAAGTGTTATATTCCTCCAAATCTGTGATATGTCAGTTGAAGCCAGATAGAAATTAGGTGTAGTACACAAAGTTTGAGTATGACTACTGAATATTTTTTTCCCAAGAAACATCCATAGGCCTCATCTATTAATGTCTAAGCAACCAATAATTTCTGAAAGTCTGCTTGCTGACATAAATTTGAAGTGACTGAAATGAAGGGCAGTATAAACTGGACGTGAAAAAACTTCAGGTTTCTGCATTTGAAAGAGAAAGATGGTATGGTCGCCCAGCCAAGTAGTTACAAAGATTGCTGAAATAAAAAAAAACAAACTATAGCTACAGGAATGCACCACAGTTATACTTTTTATTTCATAGTTTGTGAGTTGGTGAACTTGGTAACCTCTTTAGTAAACTAGACCTTCCAGCACACAATGCTGCTGACAGCGCTTCTGAGAATAGCAGCAGATCCAAGAACAGCAACAAAAAGAATATTTGCATATTCTGAGCTACTTTTAATACTAAAACTTCAAAGATGAGTTCACCGAAGGGTGAGAGGACTCATAAAGTGTGCAAATCTAATTTGCTGGAGATATGCAAACTGTTTCTAAAAATTAATTTTAAAAATTGAAATTAATTTTTTGCTTCTATTTTATCTGTGTGTTTTACATATTTAAAAGGCATCTATAATTTTTTACTTAAATATGAAGCATATTAAGTAAAATTCTCATTAGAATTCTCCCCCCTAGTAACTAAAACAAGGAACACGGAGAGGTACCTGTAAGCCAGTACAACCAAATATTTTACTCATTTGTAATATGAACCCCTGATTATAGGGCAACATCTGTGGTCAATGTTTTGCAAATGCTGTCTTGGAGTTACGTCAAAAGTGTCTTGTGCTAGGTCCTGGGTTTGGACTGTTTCTAGAACTCCCACTCCTGTGGCCTTTACAAGAACATCAATATTTTATTTCTCTTCTGTTTTCTGTTTTGTTTTTTTTTCTTTTTTTTCTTTTTTTTCCCTTTTCTGGAGAAGTCAACTCTTTCAGTGAGAGTTATCCATAAGAACAATAACTGTGCTCAACTGCTGGGCTGTTAGGGTGGTGGTTCTGTTTTTGGACTGTGCTTGTGTGCTTGGTGGTCACTGTTAAATCATGGAGACTGTGGGATAAATAAACCAGGAAGAAAGTGAAGGTTGCTAACATCTTACAAAGGAATTATGAACATTATTTGTGTATTTCTGGTGTAAATGGGAAACAAAGGATCTAGTCTGAGACTGTTTACAGTACTGAAATAACTCCTTGTCTTCCAAACAGACTCAGTCTCACTCCTGGTGATAATTACAGCCACCTCATCATTACCCTTAGGGAGAGAGTGAGATATGCTTTGTGAGAGTCACTTTGATGTCCAGCTCATGGCAGGACTGGTCAGGATTTATGTGGATTCAGGGGTCACAAAATAAGTACATTTTGTCCTTAGCTTAAATGAAATCTTGATGGCCTACTTCAACAAACTTCCAAAAATATGCAACACCAGTGACATCTTTTGCTCTAGATCAGTCTACAAACTCACTGGAGCTGCTACTCAAGATTTTTAAATTTCAGAGTGTCATATATCTCCAGATTAGGTGTTTTCTGTTTGTAGTCTCTTTCAATAGTTTCCATTCTCTACACTGGCCACAGCTGAAACATGAGAGCTCAAAATTTTTCTTGCTAAGTACAAAATCCAGGCAATTTCTGTTTCCCTGAGGATGAGAGAACCAGGAATCAATCTGTCACTCATCAAGGTACCCTTTATCTTTAGGTCTATCAAAATGCCCCTATCAAACCAGTTCTGTGTCAGCAATGGTTCTGTCTCTTGCTGAATGGGACTATAAACTCTGGGAGAATTTGGGTTGGCTCCACTTCATGGTGTGCTAAGTGTAACCAGCACTAGGCTGGCAGAATAAGGGGGGAAAAGCTGTTGAAAATCAGTTTGCAGAGAAAACAGAGTAGTTTTCTAGGAAAAATACAGTAACAGCTCGTTTGAGCACCTGGCTAAATGATGAAGGGGGTTTTGCTGGGTGAGATACTAAAGATGTGTTTGTCCGTGGATAGATGGTCATATCCATTGCCTAAATAGGAAAGCATCCGCTGTTCACACAGACAGCTGCTGTGGGGATAGGTGAGACCTACAGAAGAGATGATAATGAGCAGATTGATAGTGCCTCATTATCAAATGGCCTGCCAAAGGCTCATGCAATCTTGAGTTCAATCTAGCTTAGCTCCTTTTTAATTTTTTCAGTCAGGAGCAGATATGGAGCCTCACACAAAAATCAAGTCTATAGGGCAGATGAGTAGTAAAACTGCAGAAAATTTTCTCTTTTATGACTAAAGATACATATACATTCCATATTAACTGTTGCAGCAATATTGTAGCTGGAGTGGTAGCTTTAATTCCTTTTCCTGTTACATGATTAAAAGTTTTCCAGGTTTGGACTCCGTAGAAGCAAAGCTCTCACAAACTGGTGCCCAATTAGTGTTGTAATTCCCATATTTCCAAAATTAAGTATAAAGGTTGAAGCAATTAGTTGTTATTTCCTGTATTTAGGCACAGTAGAAATTATGCCTTTCATAACACCACAATTCCTAGGTGGTTGAGGATTACCTTTTATGTAACACTTCCTCTCAAGTTTTGCTGAGCTACCAAAGCTGCATTGTTCAGTCAAGACAGGACTTGGATACTCTGCATCCCAGACAGCTGACTGCAATTATGGCATCTTTATTAGGCTCTTGTTCAACCACCTTTCCATGGTGCTGTAGCTGAGTGTTTAGTTCTTTAGCTCAATATCAGTTGCTGAGGGACACTTTTTCTGGGATATGAAGTCATTGAAGGCAGGGGTGTACTCCAGGGCTTTACTGATGGAAACAGCCTGGTTGCAGTTCTTTCCCTTTGCATATCTAAGTGTCATGACCCTTTCAATTTATTATTATGTATATTGTGTGGATGGAATTTTGATAATTTTCACAGAGTGTGGGCTTTTTTTGGTGTTTTTGGTTCACAGCAGAATGGTGCCAATTTCAGGATCATCTGCTGACTCCCTTTCACCCTCAGACACTGGTGAAGGCCTCTGCAAGTGACCTATTGTCTGCTCATTTTAATCATCCAAGGATAACTGGCAAGATCAGTACAATGCAGTATCCTAAAACTTTGTATTTATTTTTGAGGTACTGCACCACACCAGCAGATTTCTATCATGTCACATTGTGTTACACAGACTTACAGTGAGAAGAAATTTAACGGGAAGTGACATGGTGTAAGTGATGCACTGACATGTATAATTTAAAGACTATACTCTTGTTGGAACCAGACACCTGCAATTAATTCAGATATTGGGAATACAAAATGAAATTTATGATTAAAGCCAGAAGGGACTTAAAATGCATATTAAGCTCATGGACTGGTGAATTTCTCTGTTTATCTAGCAGAACTGCACAGTTACTAAATTTCTTCTGTGAACTCAGCTGTAGAGTGCCATTGCTGCTGCTTTGATGGGGTATTATCAGTCTATAAGATACACAAAAATTATTCATGTCCTACCCATAAAACCAGAGCTTGATTTAAAACAGATAACTTTTATTTATTTATGTATTTTTTTCTATTATCTTTATATTTTTTATTAAATAAATACCCAGGCTGGTGACTAATTAAATACAGGAAATTCCAGTTACTTTCTATGGTGCTACGTTGGTGGGTTTACTGAATACCAAGCAGAGACACTGCTTTATGGAAGTGACCAGCAGTCACAAATCTGGATGAGCAATTTTGTGAACATACAATGCTACATCTTACACATACCTCTTCACAAGGCAATCATTTGGATTTTTTTTCCCTATAGCTGCATATCTGTAACCTCAGATTCAGTATTTTTATAATCTCTGTCGGTGGGAAAATACAGCTTTGTTTAGCTGTGCCCTACTATGAAAGCCTTAAATAAGCCAACAGCCTGAGCCCTGCATACTAATAGTAATGAACGCTGAGAATGAAGAAACTTGTACTTTCTGTCTATTGGAATAATTCAACATGTGAAGGGTATAGATGTCTTTGCATCTATTTACTTAAAAAGACATTTAAGAAAACTACCAGAACAGCTTTGAAATATACACAATGTGAAAAAAAATTAAAAAAGAGCAGCAGAAGCAGAATTCTTCCTCTTACAACACCAGTGGTTTCCACTGGAAGTTTCTGCTTACTAACTTTATGGGTAAGTTATCACTTATTAAAAGCTAACTTGTATTTTTTATGGCTGGTGTTTTCTTTGATCAAAAAGGCCACAGTGACAGACACACAAGCCAGTAAACCAGAGGTTAGGATCTTTGTTTAAAAATAATCAGCATGTGAATGTTAATGATTAGGGATATGTAAAAAGTTGGGGTTGTTTTTTTGGTTTTGATTGTGGTTTTTTTTTCCTTCTTTCCATAGACTCATAGTATAGTTCCCTTTAAATGTAAACTCTCATTTCCTTGAAACAATGAGAGCTGATGGAAAAAAAGTAAGAAAAGTAAAACTTGGACTGTGCCAAGTCCAAGATGCTATGAAAGATAACTCTGGCACTAAGTTCTCACAGGTATTAAGCCCAAAAATTAAATAATAGTGTAAGCACATAAAATGCACAGGGGCATATCCCAGGTGGATCAAATGGGTTCATTGTACTGCAAAGTGGAAACAGCATTGAGAAGATCCCTGCTCCTGCACTGAGGCATCCCTGTCTTGCAAAACTGCTGGAAAATGCATTTGCCTTGTTCTGGAAATATATACATTTATATGTATATATATATATTTCTAACAAAGCTCTTCAGTGCAGGCGGTCTGACTGATGCACTCTAAATTACTGAAAATTCATTTTCCCACATCCTGTCATTGCTGGGACTGTTTGATTAGGCAAACAGTAATTTTTTTTTTTTTTTCTTCCTTTCCCCTGACTAAACTACCTCTATCAGCCAATAAGGGTAGGTTTGAATTGTGAGGCTGGCCAACCTAGTACAACATACTTGCTTCATTTTCCCTGAAGAGCTTGGCAGTCCTGAAAGACATGCTCAGTGTAAACGAACAACTGAGAATGTAATTAAGAGGCATGTTAAACGATAAAAAAGGGGTAGTAACCACAGTATGCTTTCATTAATTAAAGCACTTTCTAATATCAGCCAATTACATCAACCTCCTCTGGCCCTTATATTTCTTAGGCTTTGTGTAACCGGTCCCTTTATCTCTAATGGGATCCTTATAATGCTGACCATGTGGCTTTAGAACAACACCAAAATGCTAATCTAATCCCCAGTGTTGCCCAAAGGCATTACATGGGCCCTGACATGGATCCAAGATTGGTGGCACCCTAATTCAAATAAAAGCAAGAATTAGGGCTGATCAGGTGTCTCAGTGACAACAGTACAATGAGAGACTGGGGGAAGGTGGGGGCAGGTTGGGGAGGGGGAGATGGCAGCGGCAAACGATCAGGCACATTTCAAAAGTAATTGGTCTCCAGGGAGGGTGTGGGTTGATTCCTAGACCACTTCTACAGAGCCCTTTGCACCTTGCCAGCTGGAGGGAAAGTGCAGCCACTTCCAGAGAATAGCAGCGGGGCTAATGGACGTGCACATACGTGTGAAAACGGAGAGCAGGCGGCCTGAAACCCAAGGAGTCGATTAAAACGGGACTTCCTTCCAGATTTTCCTTGTAATTTATTTATTTCATTTTAAATTCACTCTCTTCGCTACGCTGGTTTTGAAGGCAGCTAGGGTTGATACAGAAAATTAGGACTCTTAAAAGAACCACTTTAAAATAATAAGACTACACCTTCATCCTGGTCTTGCTGCATAAGTGGCATGAAGTGACTTCAAAGGCACAGTAAGGCTTTTTGGTTTCTTTCTATTTCTTTCCTTCTTCCTTTCTTTCTTTCTTTCCTTCTTTCTTTCTTTCTTTCTTTCTTTCTTTCTTTCTTTCTTTCTTTCTTTCTTTCTTTCTTTCTTTCTTTCTTTCTTTCTTTCTTTCTTTCTTTCTTTCTTTCTTTCTTTCTTTCTTTCTTTCTTTCTTTCTTTCTTTCTTTCTTTCTTTCTTTCTTTCTTTCTTTCTTTCTTTCTTTCTTTCTTTCTTTCTTTCTTTCTTTCTTTCTTTCTTTCTTTCTTTCTTTCTTTCTTTCTTTCTTTCTTTCTTTCTTTCTTTCTTTCTTTCTTTCTTTCTTTCTTTCTTTCTTTCTTTCTTTCTTTCTTTCTTTCTTTCTTTCTTTCTTTCTTTCTTTCTTTCTTTCTTTCTTTCCTTCTTTCCTTCTTTCCTTCTTTCCTTCTTTCCTTCTTTCCTTCTTTCCTTCTTTCCTTCTTTCCTTTCCTTCTTTCCTTCTTTCCTTCTTTCCTTCTTTCCTTCTTTATTTCTTTCCTTCTTTATTTCTTTCCTCCTTTCTTCCTTTTCTTCCTTCCTTTCTTTTCTTTCTCTCTTTCTCTCTTTCTCTTTTTCTCTCTTTCTCTCTTTTTCTTTTTCTTTCTTTCTCTCTTTCTTTTTAATTTTTAATTTTTTAATTTCTCTCTTTTTAATTTTTTTTTTCATTTTAATTTTCTATAACATCAGGTTTTACTCTGTATATCTTGAAACATTGTCCAGGTGCACCAACTGCAGTCATCCTTACATTGGGACAGATGAACAGATCTGGTGTTTTGTGCTCAAAGACATTGATTGCAACCACCAAAAGTCTTCTTGTGGGCTCATGCCCCTAGATTACAAGTATCTCCTTAAAAAATAATAAATTAATTATAATTACTATTAACAGCAACAACAAACAACTGCTGCAGCTCTAAATGAAGCAATGGAGCAGAGTGCAGAATAAGAAATCAAATAACCTGGAAAATATTTCAGCTCATTTTATCTGTTAGAAACTCCCCAGGAATTCTCTTTATCAGACTTCCCCTGGCTTCTTGCTCTGCTAAGTCAGGTACCAGCACATCTATAACTTTCGCCTGTAAGCACTGTTCAGGCATGACTAAGCTTTTCCAATCTGACTGAAACACAGCATTTAGTCAGTGGAATTTAGCACTCTCTTTCAAGATCCATCTCTGTGTTGCCATGGCCTGGGCAGCTTGTCCAATCCAATCTGTGCTTTTGGGCACTAAGGCAGAAAATTCCATATCTTCTTGGGAAGGAGACTGTTAGATTTGCCTTCAGAAAGCTGTAAGAGGAACCCAAATTTTTATTACTTTCTTCTGTATCTTTTTCTATGGCTCCACAAGTGACAAAAACATGTGCAGCAGATGATGAAACTCTGATTTTTTTCATCTGCTGGAAAGTTATTTGTGAGTGCATCAGAAGACAAGACTTTCTGATAGACTAGATCAGCTTCTGCAAAGTCATTTTGGAGTGGAAGGCCAGAATGCATATATATACAAAATTTTTATACTTTTTTCTTCTGCAATAAAAATCCTCGCTTATTTCACTCCAGCTTTATCATGTAAGAAAACAAAGCTTTGAATTTTCTTGGTTCACCTGGAAAGCAAGGGCTTAGTGCAGAAAGATTCTAGAAACAGACAGTGGGGTTTGTGTGTTCTCTGTCATGACTTGTCCTTTAAAAAAACAACTTATCTGTCTCTAGAGCTGCCTGCTTTGTGCCCTGTGAACACCACCTGACTCTTACTAAAATATTTCTGTTTTACAGTCCAGATGGCTGAATATTCTTCATGTCCCAAGCTATTTTGAAGAAGATATAAATAAATAAATTAATAAAACATTACACTTGTCTCCTTCCTGTAAAAATGTTTGACTATTAATGCCACTTGGCCATACAATTTTTTACCCTGATAACAAGCCAGGTTACATCCAGACACTTTATCACCATGTTATCAGGAACAATGGAGACAGAAAGACTTTGGATGAGAGAAACAGGTTTGTGGTGAGACACCATCCCACAACACCTTCCTGTAGAAGTTCATGGGGTGCCCCTTGGTGCAGAGCAGAACCTCAGGATATCAGATTGTGACTTTTTACAAACCTTTCTCAAGAAATGGTGTCCAAACCAGAAGGAAGCCAGAGAATTATCCACCCCTTCACCTTGCAAGGAATGGTTGTCCCTTGGCAGGGAGAGATTAAGTGGAGTATTGCCATGCAATTTTGCTTTTGTCCTCTTCTGAATGTGTTTGCCTGCCATTCATGGAAATATATTATCTTAATTCCAGAGAGTGTAGCAAATCTGATTATATTTTTAACTACTCTACAGATCACACAGCAGACCTATAATGCATGTTCTCAGAAAGACAACTAATTTTCATTTCCAATCAGCTTCTCCACAAGATTTTTCACGTAGTCTCCCTTCACACCACTAATTTCATTTTAGACCAGCCACCATATCACACATCCTTTTGCCTGCTGTGCTAACATGTTTTCACATGCTTGTCCTTTATTACTGCAAGGGATGCAGGACTCAAAGAAGTGCTCACCCTTACACTTTGTAAAAGTTCTGGGGCAAGACTCCACCAGAACAACAAAAACCAAAAAACGAAAAAGCAGAGAGAGAAATGTTTTAAAGAAAAATGAGGAGAGCAGGAGAAAATAATTCAATTAATAGTAGGCAGAAGCTCCATCCTAAGTGTACTCCAGGTGACTTCATCAGTGCTTAGCTACTGGGGAAAGGAACCTGACAAAGCATTTCTTCAAAATACCCTATATAAATCTACAAGCTTTGAGGCAGAGGAATTTTTTAATTCACATCCAAGCCAGTTTAGTTCAGTGCAGGCAAGATTCCCTTGTTACATCCCAGCAAGATTGACTTGTGAGCTGCTCTAAACATGGAGGAAGAATCCCAAATTCCAGATGCAGTGTATGGTTCTTTCCTCAGCTTGATGGTCACTTCACCTGTGCAGTAAAAAGGGATGGTGGAAGGGAAGTCAAGGATGGTTTGCAGTCAGGCAGGTTTTGCCCACAGACCTATGCTGCAATGGTCACCAGTGACAGTGAGACTCAGTCCTCCCATCTTTCCAAAATGGCATAACTGAAGTTTGTGTGTTTTGTGGGAATTCTGTGGTGACTGTAAATCATGGACTCAGAGAAAGCTTGGGTTGGAAGAGATCTTAAAGATCATCCAGATCCAACCCTCTGAGGAAGGGACAACTTCCACCAGCCCAGGTTGCTCCAAGCCCCAACCAGCCTGCCCTGAAACACTGTCAGGGATGGGGCAGCCACAGCTTCCTTGGGCAACCTGGTCCAGGTGCTCACCACTGTCATAGTGATGAATTTCTTTCTAGTTGCTAACCAAAATCAGTTACACATCCTTCTTTCAGCTTGAAACCCTTCCCCTTCATCCCATCCCTCCAGACCCCTGTCCCAAGTCCCTCTCCAGCTTTTCTGGAGCCCCTTCAGGCACTGGAAGGTGGTCTAAGGTCTCCCCATTGCAGCCTTCTCTTCTCCAGGCTGAACAATCCCAACTCTCAGCCTGGCTCCAGCATCTCCAGGGACTCCTCTGGACTAGTTCAAATAGCTCTGTGTCCTTCTGCTGATGGGGACCCCAAAGCAGGACCCATCTTTACCCTAGGGGTGTCTTAGCAGAGTGAGGAGGGACAATCCAACCCCTCACCCTGCTGGTCACATTAAGCCCAGCTAACTTGTTGATTTCCTAAGGCATCTAAGGCTTTCTCTTAGCAGAGACACTAGAATTAGCTTTTAAACATATCCCACTTGCAAGGGTGGAAGCAGCAAAGGGAAGACTTTCAGGTCTATCAGAGGCAGAAAGTGGCACCCACCATCCTGGTGGTCTCTGGTCTCGTTGCTCCTGCTCCTACCCTGAGCACATCATCACCCACCCGCTCCCAGTCTGTCACCCTAACGAGCTATTATGTAGCAGGGCACATCCACTCTAATTATCCCTGCTCCAGGGGCAGTGACATCTCTGATGATGGCCAGTGCTCCTCACTGAACTGTGCTGCTCCTTCCTTTGTGTGCAAGTGGCTCAGGGTAATTGAAAACCCGGCGTAATATTAGGGTGGCTGGGCTAAGATAAGGATACAAAACATATCAGTGTTTCACATGGCAGGGGCAGAAAGGTGAGGAGATGTGATTGACTGTTTCTGCAGGTTCATGGAGCTTAGCTCCAAGAGAAGGTCCTCTTCTCTACTTTTTGCCTTCAACCTGCCTTGGAAAAACCTCTTGTCACCAATTTTCTCAGCTGAGACAGAATTAATCCAGAGCAGAAAGGGGATTGGGCAGGATTTTTTTTTTTTCTCCAAGTTTTGTTGTTAATTAAAAAAACAATTATCAAGGATTTCTAATTACTTTACAAGTACACTGTAGCCTGTGCCTGCTCCTCAGCACATTAGTCAGAACACTTGAAATGTGTTATTAAACAGAATTACTCTTCCTCCACATCCAGTCACACTTCTTCTTAATAGCTTTTTCGAGCAACACTTCTGTGAAACAGTCATGTCCATTTAGGTATCTTACTGCTACTAATATAATTTTTTAAAGTTTCCATTTTTTTCTATTGGAAATGAATTGGCTAAAGGGCAGGGTTGCAAAGACCTTCACGGATGTCACTCATAACAGATGGCCCAAAAAAAGTGTCTGCATAACATGTTGACCACCATGGTAAAAAAGGTGATAATAAACTTCAGAAATCCTAGGGATAACCTTGAGAGACAAATGCCAAACATCATGGCTACAGAGAGTGGAAAATGGGTAAAAAATTGACACAGCCTTTGGGGGGGGAAGTTCTTAAAATTGGAGCATGTCTGTCATCTGTGTTACAGTGGACTAAAACTCACCCAGTCATTAAGCAGGGGAAAAAGCAGCAGAGGAGTGGTGATTTGGGGCAGCAAATGCATAATCATCAAGGTTTTGCCCCTGATGGTGCTAAGCTGTCTGCAGAAATACTGGGTTTAATTCCAAGCAATCAGTAACAGAAAAGCAGTGACCTTATTAGAAGAATTCAGCAACAAAGCACCAAAACATTAGAGAGATTAATGGTGATGGCAGTGATTAATAGGCAGAGAAAAAAAAATAATATAACTGTTCTGAAATATTTAAAAAATGTGAACAAGGAATATGTGTTACAGAGAACTGTAACGTGACATTAAGAAATCATATTGATATTTAGACATGGTATTAAAAAGAAAAAAAAAAAAGCTTCCTGACAAAGGTACTTTAGAGTTTGGAGTGGTTTTCAAAGAGAAGCAGAGGAGTCCCATTGATTTAGGTACTGGACTTTAGCTAAAGGGCAAAGCAATAGCTAGTAAAGCATGTAGGCTACCCTGCTCAGGACTTCTAATGGTCTTATATTCTTTCCCAAATGTCAATGGTGTAATTCTTTGTTTCATAGCCTGAAATCCTGGGTCTTGTCCCAATTATAATGAAAGCAACTGAAGAGAAATAGAAAATAAGAAAATTTCACAATGCTATTTTGTGAGGTAAGGAGGTACCATTTTCAACTCAGTGTAATGTATTACAGGGTCCACTTCCTTATTTCAGTGTAATTAATTGGCCACTTCCTGGCAGATGTGGACAGTACAAACATTACCTGGTTTAAGTAATACTTTAACTTCTTTATCCTACCCAGGTGCAAGAGTGGAACAAAGAATTTTCTTGCACTTGGAACAAACAGCTCAGGGGGTTTGGATTCTGATTTTAAAGTGTTCACACTTGAAATAATTTTATTTTCTTTAAATTATATTTAAATATAACTTAAAGTTACTGAATCAGTACTTTAAATTACTAAAACTCAAGTTACTGAAATTGTCTGGATCTTAATTTAAAGGTTCAGATATTATTGAGGTTGTTAATTACTGTCAATATCTATTTTACATTTTAGACAGAGGAAGACCAGATCAAAACATAACACCTGTTTTACAGTTTATTAGTAAATACTGTTTAAAAATAAAAACACATGAAAAAAAAAGGCCCCCTTATCTTGCAATACTATTCAATTAAAGTTTTTCTCACCCTAATTATTATGTATTGTATAATTCAAGGCTGGGAAATATGTGTTATGAATGCTTCTTCCTAAGTGTTTAAAACCACTCTTTTTTTTTTTTTTTTTTTCCCCCCCTTCATTTTCTTTTTTCTCCCTCCCATCCCAGCTCTGTGTGGATTTTCATATGCTTTAGGAGTAGAGTGAGTCTTTGAAAATGGAAAGGTCAACTTGGGCTTGTAAAACACAGCATATAGTTTGGTTACTCCAGTTTGCTGTTTTCTCATGAATCTCATTTATCCATTGTTGTTGTGCACCACTTTGTATTTACATTCAGCACATGGTAACAGTCATGTTACTTATGCAAAATAGGGCGGATGGAACTTTTCCTGAAATAACCACTTAGTGCTGGAGCTTCTATACCATCTCCCTCTTGAGTAAGAACAACAAAATCACATACTGAATGATATTCTGAGGAACATATGTTTTAATTGGTTCCTGTGCACCATCATGTTTTCCAAGATGGCAGTACCACCAAGCAACATTAATATCTATTCAAAGCAAAGTAGATCACAGCTGGCAGGTAGATTTTATTAGAGACTTATGAGGAAGAAATAAATTAAGCCACAAGGGATAAAAATGAATAGGCTGAGGGCTGGCTGATCCCAGAATGTTATCCACCCTCCTACGTCAGGTTTGTCTGTCTTGCAACTTTAACTAGGTTGTCCTTGAAAATTATAAAATGAGGCACTGTGTTTGTGGTGGAAGACCCCTCTTCCAGCAGGTATAAAATGGCCTCTCCATGTCTGCAAGTTACTTGTTTGCTTTTCCATGTGGCAAAGAAAAGAGCCAGTTATCAGGCCAGTAAAACTGACCTAAACAGAAATTAACTCCACACAAAATTCAGGCCCACCCTGCCTGTATGTGTGCCTCCAAGTTTTTTATTTTTTTCCATGTTATATCAACCGGCTTAATCAAATCACAGCTTTTCCCTAAAAACCTTCCCCTAGTTTGCAGCTAGTGTAGACACTGGGATACTAAAATTTAGTTTAAATAATTACTGACAAGGCAGTGTTATCATCTGATAAACAGTGGTCTGTTTGTCTTGATAAAAAAGAGGTAATTTATAGCCTATCAGATGCCACAAAGCTCTGATGATATGAAGGTTTTGGAACGGTCCAAAAACCTTTCTGCACCAGCACTTCACTGCAATTCTCCTGGTAATGTCCTCTGCTGGTCAGAAGTCAGACAGAAGATCTGTGTCAGAGGAGAGTTTCATCTTCTTTAGATTCTGATTAATTTACTGAGACTTCTGCACACACCTCCCAGCAGATTTGGGTAGAAACCACTGAAAATTTGGTGATGTAACAGATATTGATTTGATGTATATGAAACGTTTGGCCTGAACTTGCACTAAGGGAGGTTTAGACTAGATATTAGAAAAAAAAATAGTTACTAAAAGTGTAAGGAAAAGCAGAGGAATGTGCTGGTCAGGTGGAGCCACCATCTCTGGAAGCATTAAAAAAATGTGTAGACACTTCAGGACATGCCCTGGTGGGCATTGTGGGGTTTTCAGGGTTGATGGTTAGACTTGGTGATCTTAGAGATCTTCTCCAACCATGAAAATTCTGTGATTTTGTATGAACGTGTATGCATTTAATTGAAGTTTTCCAAGGAGAAATATTTCCTACCACTAAGGTCAAGTATTTTGTTTACTTTTGAGTGATGTCATAATTGAAGAAAAAAAGTTGCTTCAATGCATGCTCAGCTAACAAATATGAAATGCTGAGACCTCTGCAAGTGACATTGCAATTTTTATTTTATTTTTCTTTTGCTAGGCAGTCCTTAGTACAAAATAATCTCAGACTTGAAAATTTTGATTTCAATTTCTGTTTTTGATCAATATGAACTCACCCAGTACCAGCAAAAGAAAAAACACAATGCTGTTGAAATCAATATTTTTTAAACATTTTTTAAATTTTCCACATGTTTTTGCAAATTCAACTTGAATACAAATAAAACAATGGGATGTAAGTCCTTAATCTTGTTTGGTTTAGTTTTGCTGTGATATATTAACAGAAAATTTTAAAATGCAGAGAAAAGGAGTAGGGTACATAGATCTAAGAAATATATGTTAAAAATATTTGTGCTTTTTTTTTGTAGGACATTCTTGAGATTATCATAGTGAAAAGGATTATTAAAGTATGTCTATTTACATCTTCATTTTTTTTAATCCTGAAAGCACTTTGTGTGCATTTCATTACTTCTCTGCAGAGAGGAAACTCATTTGTCAGATTCACCTTCTAGTTGTGCAGGTCTTCCACAGTGTAGAAAAGGAGAGAGAAACATTTATCAAGAAAAGAAATGTCTATAAAGCAGAGGAAATTGGTGGGCAGCTAAAGGGACAGATCTGATTTCTTTTACATTTAAATTATTCTTTGCAATTGACTGTATTTCATGTTGCCAGTATCCCCTTAACTTTCAGGTCTCTGTGAGGACAGAGTGTTTTATGCAGAAGCTGACCTATTTTATTTCCTTTTTCATGTATATTTCAGCACAGGAAAGTTAGTAGCATCCTAATATATTATATACTGTAATTATGACACAGTTGTATTTGTGTAGTTTCAATGCAGATACTCTTTTTTCATGTTCTGCATGAACCACTTGCCTTCAATAAGAACTGAAGTGACCTCTTTCTTTCAAAATCTATTTATTACAGTTGCAAGACCTACATATTCTATTTCCATATGCACTGCTGCTGGTTCTCGGAATATGCTGGTAGCAGGCTGTTTTCCTTTAGCTGTGATAATAGTCAATACAAAAACAACCAGGGCTATAATTTAATTAAAACAACAAATAAGCATTAATAAATTTGGACAATTTTGGATTACATAGCCTAAAAAATTATGAGAGAGGGTTTAGTAGTGTTCTAGATGTAGTGGTGTAAGGATAAAAAGATAAAAAGGGAGAAGCATAAGGTTAAGTGATATTTTTATTATCCAGATGAAAGAAGTTGGAACAAACATTTCTGAAGGACTTGCAAGTTCAAAAATGTCCATTTTTTTCTACCCATCTGCCTGACATGTCTGGCTTTCTTTCTGTCTGAAATTTTCCTTACGTTTTCCAAACACATAAGTTGTCCTGAGAGAAAATATTTTTGCCTCTTTGCAAACTTTTCCTTTCTTGGAAGCTTAACCAAGTTAAAAGGAGCTAATTGTGCAAATGAAGATGTTACCCCAGGTATAACTCTGCAAGAGAGTCTCTGGGTTTGGTAGCTGTCTCAAGTATTTTACTTTTATCATTTACACTCTCTTTCTGCCCAAGCTTCCCCCTGGTTGTAGGTATCACTCTGGAGACCCCAGGTCTTTCCCAGTCCACTCATCACTAAAGATCCAGAAACTGAGAAATCTTTCAACTGCTCTAAATTAAAAAGGCCCTCTATCAATCTAACCCCTTTCTCCTCATACTATACTTCTTCCTACTATATCATTTCCATGTGGCAGTAAGCAGACATTAACAGAGGTGTTAGGAAAGCAGGCAAAAAAAAGAAAAAAAAAAAGGGCCTGTTTTAATAATTGTAAAAATTTAAGAAATTGTAAAAATTTTTTCATTGTTATACAGGTTTGCTAATAGGAATTTTCTTTACTGTAGTTTTTCCACTGCCATCTTCATGATGCATTGGCAGAAGTCTGCTGAAGTTTGAAGTCAGTTTGGTCAACCTAAGCTATGTTTCATTGGTGTTAAATACAAACCAAATCATTAGGATCTCAGACTTGCCTCCAAAACAAACAACCAAAAAACCAACCAACCAACCAACCAACCAAAACTCAACAACCAAGAAACAAATAAAAAAGCCCCACCCCCCAAAACTATCAGTCTTATTTTTCTGAGTATTTTGAGGACTGAATAGAATTTAAGGTGTTTTTGGTCTATTTTGTCTGCAATGTCTCACTGTAGATATTATCTCTGTACCATGCCACTAGGAGAAGTGTGTCCATGAGATGATGCTGAACTTGACAGAAGCTCCTGATGTGATCTACAAGTGTCCCCCATACCTCTGGGTGTTGCCAAACCCCTTGAAAGAGCATTGCAGACCTACACACTTCTTAATCTGATTGCACCAAGAAAATGGATCTTTGAGAACTCAGTGCACACTTGTACTTTCTTTATAATGATGTTCAGGAAAGGCTCTACAGTCCCATGTTCAGATTTGGTCACTTCACTGTGAAAAAGACCTCCATAAGTTGGTGCAAGGGTATCAGAGCTGCTGCACTTGCCCCATGTCAAGAGGCTGAAGGAGCTGGGCTTCCTCAGCCCAGACTTGGGAGGCTTTTTATCTGAATTTCATGTAAATGTTTGCAAAACTGTGATGTAAAAGTCGGTGTTTGTTTGGGGTTTTTTTGTGTGTTTTTGTTTGTTTTGTTTTGTTTTGTTTTGTTTTGGTTTGGTTTGGTTTGTTTTGTTTTGGTTTGGTTTGGTTTGGTTTTCTTCCTTGCAATTTTTGCCTATTACTACTGAAACGTTACAGTTTGAAGGAAAATTTTGGTTTCATGTAGGAGAAAAGTCTAAGGAAGACTTATCATTATGTCTCTTAGAATTTACTTTTGGAAATATTAGAATAGGTGAGAGTATTAAAAGTGCACTTTATAATCTTTTTATAATCTTTATAGATCTCAATAACAGAACAACAACCCCATTCAAGATTGTTCATCTTATACAGGTGCAATGTGAAAACACATCACCTTTTTATTTTAACTCTTTTATATCTAAAAATATTATTATCTTCCATTTACTGAAGGACAGTTCTAATGTGTTGACTCAACACCATTAATTTTCAAAATGTAGATACCAAGAATGTTGTTTTAGTGAAGACAAGGGTCTAATCCTGCCCTTCACAAGGGTTATACCTTATCATCAGGACAGAATTAGGCTATGAATGTTACTTTCACAAACTGTTTAAAAATTAATGAGATCCAGGCAATGAAACAAATGGGCTCATATTCTCTCTTCTTGATTCCTACCCTACACTATTATTTAGTGGTTCTTCCTCCTTCCCTTGGCTGATCCTGGAGCTTACTTAAAGCTGAGCAAAAGAAGCTACATATTAGATTGTTACTGGCCAGGGAAACATTGAAGCTCTCACAAATTATTGTAAATTATTTCTTTTTATTTTATTTTATTTTATTTTATTTTATTTTATTTTATTTTATTTTATTTTATTTTATTTTATTTTATTATTTTTATTTTTTTCTTGTGGTTTTGGTTTGGTTTTGGTTTTTATTTTCGTTTTTATTTTCTGAATCTGTAATTTGCAATATTCTCTGAGTTCTTATTTGAGCAGGGGAAACCCGTGGCTAATCCTTCAGTATGTCTGAGTTGTAACTATTTCCTTCCAGTTCCCCTGAACTTTATACTTGTGTCACCTGACAGAGGAAGCTGGTTCAGGTTACACCGAAGTGACCTTCATCTTGTAGAGTGAGAAACACAGAAACTTAGTGGTAGATTTGTGTGTCTCTATAGCCAGACATGGTAAATTATTTACTAAGAAGTTAAAGGTTTGAGTGCTTTTGCTTCATTTAAAGAATGGGAAAATAACATTCATATATGAAATAGAAAATAGAAATAGAAAATAGTAGAAAATATGAATGTTATTTTCTAGTTAACAAGTCCTGAGAGATACCATGGTTGTGGCCTAACACAGATAACACATCCAGAAATCCTAGAAAAACTTGCACAAGTTTTGTACAATTTGCAATAGTCCTGCTTGTCTTGGGCTTTGCAGATACTTCTACCATACCTTGAATGGCCAACCACTTCTTGACTGTGAAAATCTATACAGTAAGTTTAATATATTCTCAGAAGCTCAATAAAATGCCAAGAAAATTACTTTACTTAATAAAATAATGAATTCTTTTGAAAATTCCCATAATTTAAAATGGAGTTTTTTGGTCTAAGCATAGGAGTGCAAAACCAGAAAATTATGCAACTTGTAATATTTGGTTTGGTTAACATGTTGTGTTCTTTTTTTAAACTCTGAAACCAGGGTTTATAGGAAACTCAAATGCACCAAGATATGGATTTTGTAGATGGTTATACTTTTTTATTATCTAGAAGCTAGAATATAATAATTCTTTTCCCAGTGGGACTTTCTTCTCCAACTATGGTTCTTGAAACCATTGACAGTGGTTTTTGACATAAAATCTGCTACTTGTATACAATGATCCCTGCTATTTGATTTTTACAAAGCTCAAGTAGGAGGTAAACCTGCCCCAAAAAACCTCTCCTACCTCATCTTGGTTTTTCCAAACAGGACACTCAGCGGGGGAGAAGCAATTGTGAAGGACAGTAAATATCAGAAAGTAAATTTCGTGTACATCTGATATAATTTGCTACCATTTGTGAGGGTTTTTAGTGCTTCTAATTAAAACGACTGCTATAGACCCAGAAAGAAACAACAACAAACCAACAAACCCAACCCAATCAGAGGCGAAGAGAGGCGCTGAAAAATATTTACTAACTTCAAAACCTGAGAAACCAGTGCCCAAAATATTCGAGGGTCAGCTGAAGTGAAAACACTTAATCTCTACACTGTATTATTACTTTTTTTTTTTGTTTAACTAGCCCTTTCTCCAGCGTGTGCAGCAGTAAGGAAAGCAATAGCCACAGATAATAATCACGTTGCCAGTGGAGGTATCGTACCTGGGATTAGCTGGGGTTTAGGAGGAGGACAAGGTCATTGCCAGGGCTCTCCAATTACTATTGGCATCACTACCTTTTCTAACATGTCAAGCAACGACAGGCTTTTGAAGGCTAAATCCAAGAGCAGCAGCTTCTGGATGGGTTAGTGGTAAATGAGTGACACCGAGCCCGAGAGTTTGACAGAGTTTGCAGAGATAAGTTCACAGTGAAGATGACTTTCATTTCCAGCAGAAGCTATCATGAAAAAGGGTTGTACCTATAAAATGTGCTGCTAAATGCCTGACCCTGATAAGGCAGAGACATTAAACACAGATAATGACAAATTCCCAGGGCAATTGGGATAACTTTTAATTATTATTCAGTTATAGTATAACTACAGCATTAATACTATAGTATTAATACTATAGTTTTAAGTTAAGTAGCTTTTGTTTTATTTTTTTTAGAGCCACAGCTAATTTTACAGTGTTCCCTTAATTACAGGATTTTGGAGATCCTAACTTGTCAAAGAGCTGCACTATTTGTTTCCTAGCAATGTTTTTCAACATTTATTCGATGAGATTCAGTGGGTGGAGAGAAACCTTGTAACCAGAGGGCTCACAAGCTGAATGTTATTTGTTTACTCTTTAGCATAATTTGATTCCTGCTGCCCTGATAAACAAAAAAATGACTTGATAATTTTCTCCTCCTTGGGTGCAGGGAGGGTACATGGGGAAGAAAAGCAGAATTTGAACGTAATATGGCAGTTCCACAAATAAAATTCACAGGATCACCTAGAATTTGGCTCAAAATGCCTAAGGAAGCTCTAGGGTATTCTGCCATTAAGACACAGAGCAATTAGCTGCTTCTGGAAATTGCATTTATTCCTCATTGTTCATTAAGCAGACGAGCTGCTTGCTCTTACCCACCCTTAATTGTCAGGATCTGGAAAGAAGTTGATGTAATCAAGCCCTTTTTTAGGGTCATTGCTTTAAACTGGCTGCAGTTCCTGGGGCAGCAGGATATGAGGTCCATTGCACAGCTGGGATGTCCCAGTGCAGGATGCTACCAGGATGTAGTGATAGCTGTGAAGTGCAAAGCTTGGATGGAAACTAAGGTCACCTTTTGGAAGGCATGATCTGAAAGACTGGTTGGATGGTTAGTAGTTGTGGCTGGTTTTTTTTCTTTTTTTTTTCTTTCTTTTCTTTTTTTCTTTTTTTATGTGTGTGTGTCTTTCTCTTTTTTTGAAAGAAACGCAGGAGCACAGCTCTGCATTTGGCAGCACATTTGGCAAGCCCTGACTTGCAACATGCAAATGTTTAGAGAAAAACATACAACAAAAATAGTATTTGTAAGCTGTTTTTTTTAAAGCAAGCTGAAGCTCATAAGACCAGCATAAAGAATTTACTCCTCCCCAGGATTTTAAAGCAGGGCCATTTACTCACAGCCCTTTAGGAAAACCATCCCAATCCTTATTCTCCTCTGCTCAAGCCACTGCCTTTCTGCAGTGAATACATAGAAGTGCCTTAAAAAAACCTGCCATAAACCAAATGCTAGCCAGCATTTCTTGCAAAGACTTAAACTGAAGGATAAAATAGAGTTCTCATCATCCCTTTAGTCCTCTGGTATAAATAACTTCTGATAATCTATTTCCTTGTTTTTCTTATTTCTCATGCAAATACTTTTTGCATAAAAAGGCCCCAATATGAATACAACATTGTAGGAGGTGTGTGGAGGATACAAAAGTCCTTTGAAATAAGACTGTCTTCAAACGTGCATCTGACTTACTTAATAGGATTTGTTGGCTGTGATTTAGATTTCCAAAAATCCACCCACCCACCAAACCAAAAAGCTGATTTGTTTCCATTCTATTTCAGAAGTTAATTTTACAAGTGGTGTTTGGTCTGTTTTTTGTTTTTATTTTTGGGTTTTTTTTTGTCCTACAAGGAGGGATTTTGAAAAGGAATCTTACAGGAATCTTACCTTGGTATTTCTAATGGTGAACAGCACAAACAACAACTAATTTCCAGCAAGAAAGGATAACATGCCAGTTCTATTAATTAGAGTTTTTATTTAGACGCAGTGAAATAGAAAAAGCAGCTGACTCTACTACTATCTACTAGTAGGGCTACAGCGTTTCATCAGAAAATTAGCCTCTCAGGCAGGGGGATTTGTATCCTCTCATATTATACTCAAATGGTACAACCAAAACTCTATATGGGAGAAGTCCAATGTGAAAAATTGAAATTGTGTTTTGCTGTTGTGTCCAATACCCTTCTGTTATGTAAAATCTAACCATCCCTGAAGGTTTGATTTTCAGAGAACTTATCACTCAAACACTTTTGCTGAGTGACTCAGCACTCGTCTAGACACAAACAGACAGAAAAACTAAAAAAAAAAATAAATCTCCTAAAACATATCTGACTAAACATCTGACTTTATGCTCCCTTGACAGCAATCCTCTGTGCCTCAGGTTCGTCCTTTCACTGGAATCTCATGGTTGTTCTCTTTCTTGGGGAATTTGTATATCTGTAAATTTGTGGTGAGATTTAGCTGAGAGCAGAAAAATTTTCCAGACACAGACACAGGGAGAAAAAGAAAAAAATGTGAGGTTTTACTTGCATTTTTTGCCTGTCTACTTTCAGATAATTTACTAATGATATGTAATGTGAATTTACTGTGTTGTTAGCAGATTCCTTGTGGGACTGTGTTTTTTTCCTCATCATCTAAGTTATTCATTCTCTGCAAAATGAAGTTGAGTCTTCCAGGGAAGAGAATGTGGTTTGCATTTTTTTTTTTTTTAATTTTAATTTTTTTCTTCCATAAGGGTTCCCACGAGTGACAAAATTAATCTGGTCCTCACTGAAGTAGTGCTGGGACCATGTGCTGCTCTTGAACAAAAGAGAAAGATGTTTTCAGGAGACTGGTGACCTGGAGGCAAAGAGCTTCAAGACCTCTGCTTTCTGCCTTTTTTTTTTTTTTTTTGAGATATTCTGACCCCAGGTAACTTCTTTTCTAGGAGGTACAGTGTTCTGCCATTATTGATATCATTCAAGCCTGGCATGAAAGCAGATGTCTGGTCCAGAAGCTTTTAGAAGATGCATCTGCCCTCAGTTCTCCGTAGCTCTTGCATTTTTTATCTCTTTGCTTTGAACATGTACAACTTCACTTTGCTCTTCATTAGATTTCTGTGTATCCCCTACTTCCAGCCTCTTCTCTCCCAGAAAATTGCATGTCACTGTATGTTGATGAAGTTTGCATGACAAAAGGGTAATTACCAAATCAGAGGAGGACACCAGGTTCAAGGGTTGGACTCGATGATCTCTGAGGTCCCTTCCAACCCAGCCAATTCTATGATTCTATGATTCTATGATATCAAGAGGTTCTGATTCTCATCCTGAATTATCCAGTAGCCTGTAATCTCATCTAGCAGTGGTACTTGTGTTAACTTAATAGACCCTCAAGAAGTCAAACTAACAATGTGCTGGATAAAAGACACCATAGGTTGACAATCCAGCTGAAGCCCAACAATGTATATAAAAGATTAAAATATTTATATTAACTCAGCTGTGCTTAAGTACCTTTTAAAGTGCCTTTACAGGATTTATGAGCAGCTGCTCTGTTGGGTAGGTTGAAGAAAGTATCTGCTTCCCACTGCCGGGTGATCATTATCTTAACAATTTGACCACCACCCCTGTTTCTGTAAAACCTGAACTGCTGACCTTCATCTTACACTAAACAATAAACACATATCCCTGCTCAATATTCATCATGGTGACAATGAAGCATGATGCTACACAACTGGAACTGCCTCCTCTCCCTTAATGATGTCAAGAGAGTTTTGACCAGGAAGCAGCAAGATCTTAACTGTTTGGTTTTGGATCCAGGCTTAGACTTGATAGGTCAAATTTAATCCAAAACCACCTTAAATGAGTTTCTTATGAGTGTCAGCATTTTTTTTTAAATTACTTATTTATTTTTTAATTACTTGGATGTTTCACAGCTACAACGAGTGAATGATGGGAAAAAAATCAAACAGCACCAGAGAGGGGGAAATTAGAATCCCCTAATTCAAACCTTTCACTTTGACTGGAAACAAATGAACAAATTGTTTGAATTAACAACATAGAAGCTATAATGCAGAGGAGAGGTACTTTTCTGTCCAAAGTGTATAACCACCACAGTATGAGGTGTATACTTGGCAGAGCACAACCAATGTAATAACTAACTTTTTTTAATTTTTTTTTTCTTGTGGCATCTGTTTTTGTTTTGCTGTACTTTTCTTTTTAATGATTCTCATGCAGTTAGAGTCTGTCCTTGTGGAAAGGGCACAATTTTCTCATCTTTTCTCATTTGGGTTTATGTAAGCTGACATTTGCAGTGCCATTTCTCTCACTCTTAGCTATTTAAAGGCCCTTGCCCAAAGAATCCTTTTGGGAACTGGTTTTCTAGACTCGGGCTTGATGTTGCTTTCTGGGTGAAACCTTCCAACCTCTTCAAAGAAAAGACAGGTTTGACCCCAAAGCCCTTATTTATAACAACCAGTCACAAGGTGACCATCCTGCATGACCTGTGGAATATACTATACACTATTTTTAGACACCACAGGATTCACTCAAGGGCAAACGACACAGCCCATGATTAGCAAAGAATTCCTGTAGAAATGTTATTCAATATTAAGCCACATAAATGGACCCAAAGAAATTAAAATCAAGAAAAGTTAAAGTTTCAGATAGAATCTGAGCTCTTCTTGGGCATCTTGAAGTCATGATTTTTTCACTGGAAATGAAAAAAAAATAAATTCCAGTTCAAAGGTTTAATTGATTTTACACTTATTCACCTCTGTGTATGTGCGTGCACATGCACATAAACTTAAATACCCAATGTTTTACATGCTACAATCTCACAAATATTTAAATAAGCTTCTTTTACAATGTTTAATTTTCCACAGAAAATGGTAATTTATATTCATCAGCTGAATGCTGACAAGATTTAAACAAACAAATACGCACTGAAAATCAGTGGTCGAAATGTAAATCAAGCACAAGCATATAAATAAATGCAAACTGAAGATAAATGATGATTAAAAAAGCTTTTTGCTTTGCCACAGCTGGGTTGGAAAGTTTCTCTGTGAATAGTTAATAGGAACACATGTTTAATAGGAAACAATAATTAGGGATCTCTGATCAGGACAGGGAATGAGGAACAATTTCTGTATTTAAGCATGACCTTCTGAGTTTAGTGAACCACTTAATCAGTCAAGTTCAAATATATGAATAATTGAATAAGTGCTAGACAAAAATACTGTGAGAATTTACTATTAAAGTGGTTTAGCAAATTTTTTTTCTGAGTGTGGTTAAATTCCAAGTGTTAAGTATTTAGCTATTAGAAGTATCAAAATATCCTTTGGTGATCAAGTATAATGCTGAACAGTTATTTCACCCAACAAGGAGAAACATATTTATTACTTAAACTTTTCTGATAGCAAATTGTTACACCAGGGCTTGTAAATTTTACACTGTTTTGCAAACAGTGGTTAATACCCTGTTATATAACTCTTCATTTGAGTTTTGCTACAGTCACTAAACTCACAACTCCTTTTTATGACCTTGTGAAACAGCACAATTTTGGGTTTTTGACCTGGCTTTTTGAATTCTGTTGAGATCTGGAGAAAATCTGAATTGCTGGAGAGGCAGGTAAATGCTTTTCTGATGAAGAATAATAACACTTTATGATCCTTTGAAAGTTTAGTATCTCCATGTCAATCATCAACTTTAAAGAATTTAAACTCTCTAATAGAATACACTCCTTTTACCGATATTTGTTATCAGCATCCCAAACCAAGAAACTTGATATGTTTTCTTTTTATATACGGATATATATATATTTATACACACACACAAACAAACACGGTATGTACAATTTACATGTAATATAGATATATCATAGGTAAAAAGTGTTATTTTGAAGTAGAAAAAAATCTCCTCCTCTTAAGTGAAAGCACGCTTCAGAGATCTAAGTGAAAGCTTTAAAAGTCATGATTTCAAAAGCTCTCTTCCTGCACATGTAGTTCCAGTTTTGTGACTCTTATCACTTATTCTCTTCTCAGCTATAAAGGTTTTTTCTGGAAATTTTCAGTCGTGCTGTCCTATGCTTTCAGCAGACCTCACCAGTTAAACAAGGTCAGCTCAGTTCTTTTTCTGGTCAAAGGAAAAATAGTGGTGCTGATTCATGCTTTCCTCTGAATCAATATTAAGCTCAGTAGTTTGCTAGAAGTGAAGCTATTCCTTTTAGGGAGGTCAAAACAAGATCCTGATTACTTCTGACTCAAGAAATCCTTGATACAGGTTGAATGTGGAAGGCAATGTCTCAAGGCTGGGCTGAAATTTGGAGATATCTTTTTGCTGCTTTAAATTATCCTTCTGGTATCAATTAGCCCTGATGCTCTGTCCTAAAGCTTTGATAATGCAGCCATGTGTTCATAGGTATGTTCTGTTTCACCCTTAGGAAAGCCCCGAAGGTTGCTTTTAGGTACCAATAATTTAATTTTTGTTTTTTCCTTTCAAATTGTGATAGCCTGAAAAAGAAGCCAAGAACCATACTGAAAATGTAACTGGTGAAACAGCCACATGTTTAGTAGGAATGATCTTGTCAGAAGTTTTCACTCTTCCAAGCTGAATCACTTTTCACACCAGAAAAGAGGTATCTTTGGAAAGCTGGCAACATTTGGAAATACTGAATTGTAAAGAATAATTTTTGTCCATATTCCATACTTTTGGTTTTTTTTTCCTAGTTTCCAATCAATTAATTCTTGACACTGCAAGCATGTGGTAGTGAAGTAGTATGATTAGGGCTGTCATGTGTAGCCTCAAAACAAAATAAAAAAGGGAAAAGACTCATGGTGATGAGAAAAAAATGTAAGTGTTCACAAAAACTTGGTCAGAATAACACAAATAGTTTTTAATTCTTTGATTAAAGGGAAAGAAACTAACTTGGAAATTTTTTGTTTCTCCTTGTCTGCAAGAGAGCACAGCAACATTCAGTGAAATCGACCAGATATGAAATAAACTATTTAATGAAATAAATATCTAGGTGAGCATTCAAATTACCTAAAGCAAGGATGAAGAAAAATGAAGAAATTTGAAATAAATCTGGCATTTTTCATGCTCAAGCTGGGGACTATCATGGAAGGTGAGTGTTTCTCTGTAGCTGAGTTCTCACACCTTCTTCACTTTAATTAATGATTGTTCAATGATTGATGTCACTTCAAGGGACACAAAACAGAGCTAAATAAGCCTCTCATGTAATCTGGCATGGCAACATCTACATTTGCTTCTTGGAAAGGCTCTGCCATGATAAACAAAGTTTTCCTACATTGTATTTTCTTATAATGTTTTCTTTGGGGTAGTATGAGTATGGCAAATATGCTGTTTGACTATGATATTGTTGTTTCAATTACCATTATATGTTAGATTTTTTTTTTTAATTTTATTTTTTTTAATTATTTTTTTGCCCAGAATAAAGATGAAAGCACTAACATAATTCCCTTCCAGAGTTTTTGGAAATATAACCCAGAAACTGTCCAACAATCTGTTCATATTCAGGAGCAGAAGCGGAAGGTATTTCACAGGTGAGATTAATTAAATTTGATTTTCATAGGTGAGATTAATATTCTGAAATATAGCTCTTTCATTCTAAGTGCAAAAAGTTGAAACAAAATTTCCCATTTTTTAATATGAAGGATGCTCTAAATATCTCAGAAAAGAGTTGTTCCATACAAAAATATGCCCCAAGGTTTACAGCCATTGTTTTGGTGCCATGTGCTGTTTGGTAACAGGCAACACAAATTTAAGCTGCAAAACCAAAAGTCTTAACATCTTCTTTCCCTACTCCCTTTCAGGGCTGGCAATTTAGGAAGAAAGGTCTGTTATGTGTAGAGAGAGATGGCTGCTGCAATGAAGTTTTTCTTCTAGAAGGATTCTCAGAGAAATTAGTCCTACCATACAGCAAACCAAGTGCCCACATGGACAGCTCTGGGCTGCTCACTTTGCAACAATTTCATTGAGTTATTGATAAAACCTTGGAAGACTCAGCTTCTTGGAGGATCAGGAAACAAGTGCTGAAAACCAAGCTCTGCGAGCACTTCTTAGAACATATCTTTGGGTGACAATGCAGTAAAATAATAAAAATTAAAAAAAAAAAAATATTATCACAGCCAGCAGTTCTATTTTGCATAGTATTCCAAGGAACTGCTAATGAGCTACACAATTCATCTTCAGAAAAAAAAAAAAAAAAAAAGATTAAAAAGGGCTTATAAAACATTCTTTGGCAGCTTCTTCAAACTGTTTTAGAAGAATGCAGGGAAAGGTTAAATGCCTTAAAATAGGTATTTTTGGCATTTGCCCTTTTATCTCACTGATATTCTACCAACAGATTTTTTTTTTTTTTTTTTTTTTTTTCCAAATTTTTAACCTTGTGTGTCAAACAAGCAATGGAAGAGAAAACCCTATGAGGAGCTTGAGGGAGCAACGGGGGGTATATTTGAAAGGGTATGTAGGAATGGAGACCCCCCACCCCAAAAAAAAAAAAAAAGAAAAAATAAAAAAAAGGTATTTCTCATTTTTATTTCAGCTACAAGCTGCTCGGGGTACTCTGTGCTTTCTTTAAGTGAGATTTCAGCGGGGTCTGTGTTCTGTCTGCTGTGATGTATCTCAGTGCAAACAGCTCACTGTTAGCCATTATGTAACTATTAGCACTGATTACTTTCTGATAGCTCTTCACCAGTTGGTTTCACTCACTTTGACAGATTTGGTGCTTTGTTTAACCTTTAAACTAGTGGGGCAATAACACAGCTGACAGAATTGGAGAAATAATTAAGGAAAACTTAGCCAAGGCACAAGAAAACAACAAGGCAGGTCTTTCTGGTGAGTTTGAGAAGTTGTCATCTGACATGCAGGAAAAGGATGGTGCATCCATGAAGACACAGCACAGTACAGCACAGCATAATTATGGCTACTTCCAGTTTAATCTGTAGGACTCCAGCTAAAAAAGATTACTACTGCTTAATTAATCTTTTCTTTCTTTCGGTTTTTTTTTTTTTTTTTTTTTTTTTTTTTTTTTTTTTGTTTGTTTGTTTGTTTGTTTGTTTTGGTTTTTTTTCCTTCCTCTTATTTCTTTCCTTCCTAGGCCAGGAATTAATTTATTTCTGCATTTGTTACAGAATATATAACAGCAGTGAAAAGACTGCCAGTGGAGAGCATTTTCTGTTTTGAGTTATAAGGGAAAGAGAAAACCTCAGTATTTTTAAATACTGTCTGTAAAACTAAAAGAATCAAAGCATTGTAGAATCATATTTGGTTGGAAATGGCCTTTAAGATCGAGTCCAAGTGTTACCCCAACCCTGCCCAGGCCAGCCCCATCCCATGTCCCTCATCCCCACATCCCCAGGGCTCTGAAACCCCTCCAGGGATGATGGGGACTCCACCCCTGCCCTGGGCAGCCTGGGCCAGGCCCTGACAACCTTTTCCAGGGAGAAATTCTTCCCCAGCTCCAACCTAAACCTCCCCTGGCACCACTTGAGTTGTGCCAAAAGTTCCTCTTGTCCCATCCCTTGTTCCTTGGGAGCAGAGCCCGACCCCCCCTGGCTCCAACCTCCTCTCAGGGGGTTGCAGAGAGCCACAAGGTCTCCCCTCAGCATCCTTTGCTCCAGGATCAACATCCCCTGAATGTTGCTGGGCAGGCTTTTGCTCCAGACCCTTCCCCAGCTCCATTCCCTTCTCTGGAGATGCTCCAGCCTCTCTACGTCTCTTTTCTGACCCAACACCATCCCAAAATTCATGGTGATGCATTATGAGTGCCTAGCACAAGTGGATGATCACTTCCTTACTTCTGCTGGCCACACCAGTGCTGGTACCAGCCAGTGGTCTTCTTGGACACCCAGGCAAACACTGGATCATGTTCAACTGCTGCTGACAAACATTTTCAGGTCCTTTTCCTCTGGGCACTCTCCAGCTGCTCTTCCCCAAGCCTGGAGGTTGTGACAATCCTGTGTCCTGGGGTTGCTGTGACCCAAGTGCAGGAGTCACTGACATTGAGCCTTGTTAAATCTCACACAAATGGTCTCAGTCCATCAATCCAGTCTGTCCAGATCCCTCTGTAGAGACTTCCCACCCTCGGGCAGATCAACACTCCAGCCCAACTTGGTGTCATCTGAAAAACTGCTGAGGGTGCACCTGATCCCCTCATCCAGATCATCAATAAACTTTATTTGCTTTACTAAGATGTAAACAACATCTACAGCTTTTCCCTCATCCATAGAGGGGGTCACCGTGTCATAGGAGGGGATTAGATCTGTCAAGCAGGACCTGCTTTTCATAAACCCATGTTGGCTGGGCCATCACTTGGTTGTCCTCTATGTGTGTGATAGCATTCAAGATGATCTCCTCCTTCTCCAGCAGTGACAACCTTCCCCAGAAGTGACAACTTAATATCAAACAATTTTTATTTGCTAATGTTACAAAGAGACCTGATGATTAACATATATGAAAGAGAGTAAAAATAATAATAATAATTAATAATAATAGTAATAATGATGTCTATTTTGACTGAGCCATTTTATGTTTGACAGTGCTTTGGAGGAAATGTTGGATGAAATTCACTTCACTCCCACTGAACCCTCACAGGAAGCTAAGTTATGGGGTCCCAAGCAGGAATGAATTAAAATTGGACCAATTAGGTTGTATATGTATAGGTAACACATGAGAAGTATCTTCTACAGCCCTGCAGTCAGAAAGCTGCTGTATTATCACAAACAGGCTCCAGCCTCACTCTGCACCACTGCACCAAGATGCAAGCTGCATCAGCTGCAAGGCTGCATTGTGAAGTAGGAACTCTTGAGAGAAAAATCATCTAGAAGGAATCTGATATGCTTGCTTGCCCAGTAACAGATCTGGTGCTTTCCTATCTTTGTTAAAGCTAGGACCTTTTGTTTGTCTGTGTGTCTGTTTTGGGTGTTTTGTCTGGTTTTTGTTTGCTTGTTTGTTTGAAGGAGTGCACAAGATTACCACTGGAGGAATAAAAATGTATGAATGCTGTACTCCTTCAGCTACTTGAAAGGTGATCATCTACTTTAAGTTTAGTCAGTTTTCACAAAACATTTTTCACGTTTCCACTCGTCTCTTTTACTGAGAGTGAATCAATCTGGTTTGGAAGAAATATAGTGCTCCCTTTTATGATCAGCATGTGTTCAGGTTTACGATCAGCATAATTTTCACAAAACCTTAGTGAAGAGGCAGACTTCTAAAATGCAGCCTGGGATTCTGCAACTGTTACAGCTCACGAAGCCCAGGTCTTTGTAGCTGGCACAAGATAGGCAATCCCCAGCAGATGCCTTTCTTGACTTTTTCTTAAAATCATCATGTTTTATTTATGTATGTATTTATTTATTTATTGCATCTAAACAAGTCAGTTAAAAATGGAATCAGTCATAATTGTTCTTTTTGTTTTTATCAGCCAAATCTGGCATGCAAATCACAGATCCTGGAAAACGTGCTTAATTCCTGGCATGCAGATAATTAAAATCTAAACAATATTCCAATACAGTAGCCAAAATAGTCTGAGTGATCAGTAATAATTGAAGAGTTTGTAAGTTATTAAAATATAATGCATTTATTATTTTTCTCAGGTTGACTAGTGCATTACATGATTACGGTTTGTACCTCTTCTTCCCTTAGTTGTACTTTCTTTGGCCATGATAATAACTAAAATAGGCTACTTATCCTTTTTGTCAGATATAAGATACTGACATCAAGCAAGTAGCACAGTTGTCTCTTAATTAAGTGTGGTAACCAGTCTGATTTAGTGTCCTTTCATCAGTCATTTATCATCACTTTTACTGCTCATAGTATAATTTCTTATGCTAATTGCCAACTGTAATGCTCCTAAAGTACATAACTGCATAAATATTTCCTAGCAAAAGAGTTCATCATTTCTCACAGCTCATTTTAAAATTACTCCATTGAGTGGATTGGTAGCAGAAATCTAAAGTAATGTCGGTTTGTCTCTGGCCAGGCAAATGAGATCATTTTGTGGGATTCTGCACTTGAAGAGCTTCAGGAAAAGCCAAGAGAAGGTAGATGTTAAGGGTAAGATAGTGCCACCCCAAATAGAGAGAGAAATCCCAAGTTCTCCCTTCATTCTTTAAAAATATCTAGAAACTAGAATGGCTTTTGGCATCCCATTTTTTAACCCCTGTGCATTAAGGTCTCTTGACGAATACAACAACATGCAAAGGAAATGAGAATGATGTTTCCCCTTCTACAGTATGAGAATTTGAAATCATCTCTATCTCATTGTATAACATGCTTGACACCTCAAGAGTGCCTGCTTATAATAGGTAGGGATAAAGATATCAAGAACTGTGTTAATTAGAGGATTATAGAGCAGTCCTTGTAACAAAAAGGAGAAACCATGTGTGGGACTGATTTAAAGAGGGCCTTATTATTACAGGTGCAGGTGTCATTGCTAGTGGTGAAAAATAAAAGTATTTTTTTTGATAGAGCAGTACTGCAGGAATAAATGGAACTGGATCATTGTATGTAAACGGAAATCCCCTTTCTCTAACTGCAAGGGTAGAGCACTTATACATGAATTCATAAGCCCCAGATCAAATGGATTGGTTAGAGATCAGCAGCCACATGAATTTCTCAGTAAATGTCTCTCACCCCATTGCCACTTTTTTCAGTACTCCATATGCTAGATTGCAAACTACAGATTTAGCCCTTTTGCCCAAAGGCATCGGAACCTGTGAAAAGCCTAGCTGAAGCAGTGTCTATTGTTCATTGACAACTTGTCAATTTACTTCCAGGCAAAATAACTCATAAACATGATAAGTAAGGCAGATAAAACAAGAATTCTTTCACACTTTGCAACTTTACTGCAAAAATGCCTTATTTTTCATAAATGTGTGAAATCTCCCCTCAGAATTGTGACTGTGCATTGAACTTTAAAACTGTGTGGAAACCGAGCATGCATCCCTCGATTTCTGTCTATAATAAGATGAATGTTAAATATTAAAGATGCATTAAAAGTGATAAAATGAAAGATATTCAAAGGTTCAACAACATTCTCGTATAACTAGCTGCTTTTTCCTGAGTTAATAAAAGTTCATTTTAGGGGAGGAACTCCAAAAGACAAATGTTTTAATACTAGTCTCTAAACTGACATTCCTATATTCCTTTAATGGTTATTATACAAATCTTTCCACTTCTGGAACCATCTAAACCTCCTTTACTTCATAGACAGTGGCAAAGAGCACTAAACAGAAATCAATGGCTTGCCAATTTAAAATATGTTCACACAAACAGCTTGCTAGTGTTCAATAATGGTGATGATATTTTCCACAAAAGATGCTTAAATGATTAATATTTTATGCATTGCCATACAGACAGTTTCGCAACCACGCACTCAGCATTTATCTGACTGCACATTCATGGACAAAAATTACTTATTCACAAGGAAAACTTCAGAACAAGTTGCTGAAAAGCAGATACAGAGATTGTTATTGCACATACCATTAGGCTGAGACCATATTTATAATGCTAAAAATATTAAGTTTCTTTTTTTTTCTTTTTTTTTTTTTTTTTTTTTTTTTTCTTTTTTTTTTTGGCTCCCCCTCCAGCAACTCTCCTCCACTCTCTCTGTTTCCTTGCTGTCTCCCAACACATGCTAAGCTTGTAACCCCATGGGATCAGGGATGCTCTTTCCAGTGCATCCTCTAGCACAAGGTAGTCCTGGCATCGTTTGGTGTTGCTACTACACTCTCCACGAGTGCTGTGAAGGACATGAAAATTAAAAAGTGAAAAGCAACGTAATCATTTAGGAGTTATAGATTGCTCTGGAGCCACCAGTGCACCCACCCAGGCCCATCAGGGAATGTCACCTTCCTGGGGTGGCCCAGAGGTCCCAAAAGGCTCCAAGGAGGCTTGATGGGGTTTGCTCCAGTAGAAAAGTTGCCTTCCTCCACTGGTTGATGACATTGGACATTTTTGGTCATCCAAAGATTACCATGTCCCCTGTTAATTAGATGGAAACTGAAAGTGGTTAATTTCCAGATTCAGTTGTTTTTATACCAACACAGCAGCCTATGGATGAGGGGAAGAAAGTGGGGAACAGTTTGCTACTGAGTTATGGCTTTCTGAGGAGGCAGAGCCCATAAATGAAAATATGTTTAGTTGTCTTTTTTTTTTTTTTCTCTCTTGCTTTCCAGTTACTCTTTTTCACCCGTGACCTTGAAGCATCTCATGCATTAAACTTTTATTTTGAGTTAGGAATTTGAATTATCAAACATTAAAAATGCAAACAAATATTTGTGAAGCATTTTCTCTAATCCAGTCATAAAAAAGATTCCAACTTTAAAAACAGTATTTGCATTATGCATATCTTATTAATATTATATGATTCTTTGCCACTTATAATTAGAAGAAAAAGGGAAAACAGAATTATGAATACATCATCATGTATTGATTCATTACTGAAATTCACTTTCTGTTTACACATCCTTTCAGGTTTTTATTACACATTCATTTTAACCAATTACAACTATAATTATAATTTACACAGCATAGTTAATCCTTTGTTTTCAGTTTTACTTTTGGGTAGTATAAATAATTTGCTGTTGTTTTTCAGAGAATTTCATGTCATTGTCGTGGAGATAAAGGAAGAGAGATTTTGGGAGCTACGCTTCTAATATCTCTGATATATACTATAGATATAAAATTGTGGAGTGATTTAAAGTTTAATGCTCTCTAATGTACAAACACCCACACATATTACATTTCTGCATATATACATTCACAAACACACCTGAATTATAAAGTCATAATACTCATCACTTCCATATGATAATACACAGAAGGTCTTTTTTTTTTGTTTTTTGTTTTTTTTTTTATGTTAAGAATTTGGAATTACTGCACATCCCCTACCAGACACAGATCCACAGCAGAGTGAAAAATTAAAAGCCCTCTAAGGATACACAGCCCTGTTTATCCATTTCAGGCACAGACTTTAAAGAACCAAACTCCTCAGAGGATGCTGGACCACCCGACTTAACATCCTCTTCCTCCCACACTCTTTTACCAGACTATATTCCCCCCATTTCTGGTAATAATTACTTACAGGGTTTGAAGAGAATGGTTGAGGCTGGAGGGTAGTTTAGGGAAATGTTATGTCTGCAAAGATGATACAAAAATTATGAAACCAAGCCAGTTTTTAATTGTTTTGCAACAAAGTTAGGACAGCATTGAACTTAAAGCTTGTAATGTTTCCTGATCACCAGTCACAGCCCCTGACAGAGATTTATGTACAGTAAATAAAAGATTGTTGTTTCATACATTTCACCAGCAGCTATTGAGATACCATTTTGCCTGCTTTCCTCTAAGATTACCATTGCCATTCCCATTGACAAGAAAGTCAACAGCAAAAACATCTTTATTGAATGATATATTTACATGTGAGCATGAGTCAAGATCCTTTTTTATATAAAACTTGTAATGCAATTCTTTTCTTACTACCCCCCTCTATTCACTAGTGATTAAAATACCAAATATTGCCATGGCAAGTTGTGAATGTACAATATATTTGTGGAAAACAGGAAGTAGAAAGATATATTTTTATTTCACAAGCAGGAAAAACTCAGAAGCTAGTTGCTAAAGGAATCACTGGTTTCCTCAAAAAAAAACCCAAAAAAATCACAGAGCTGAATTTGAAGAACAATTTTGTCATTTACAAACCATTAAAAAGATTTTGATGTTGAAATATTTTTTGAATATTTTAACACAATCTTAAATTATATCGTGTTCCTTAAATAATGAAACTGCAAAATAAATGGGGAAATTAACAATCGTCTTTTGTACAAGATAGAATAATATGACTTTTAATTAAAAGTATGTTGATTTGACATTTATACTCCAACATTCCAGAAAACAAATGCATTGACTGTGAATTAAATGATGTAATATTGATAACATTATTTCTTTTTCCTTTTTTGTTTTTCTTCTTACTGCCATTCCATAATGTTACTCTATTTAAAAATGGTTTAACTTTCACCCAAAATATACTTCTTAATGTGATGGGACACACATTTCCACTAATTTATAATTTTTGATAAGTTCAGCTATATGAAATTAGATGATGTACCACTAAATTCCAATGATAGCAGTGGTTATTGTATAAATTCTATTAAAAGGAGAAGGGTGAAATCAAGGTCCTTTTATTTTTTTCTTGTCTGAAGGCACTGGGAATATGGGCTTAAAAGGGTCTTTCAGTCCATCAGAATGGAGCACCATCGAATCTTCACAGCAAAGATGTTTTAAAAGCTGACCAGCATTCAGATGAGGCTCCTGCCCTGTAAATAACAGAGGAATGGGAGGTCTGTAAGGCTTGGGGAAGAACTTAACACTGGTGTGAGTGCTGGAAATCTTTTGAAACTGGGGTAGGTGTGGATGTCAGTGCCCTCAGTGTGTTCCTTCTGCACTCTGGACACTGCACCTCTGGCATAGGAGTAAAGGCAGATGAAAACATCTGAATTAATTACCCTCAATTATGGTTCAGTACATTGACTTCAGGGATTTTTTTTTTCTTTAGTAAATCAAATTATTAAACTACCTTATCATGACTCCCAGTGTTAATTATGTGACACTTGACAGCTTCAGCTGTATGAGTTTGATGTTCTGAAACAGACACCAATCCAGAGAGACCTTTTGTTTCAGAGGAAATTTGTTTTCATAGAGTTCCAGATAGTTTTAAGAGGTATCCACCAAATCTCATGCCATTCTGTATGTGGATAACATGGGCTGGAACTTGAACCTCAAAGCAAATAATTTCTATACACCCATTATTTTTAATTTAAATGTCACGTTGATTCTTATTCTTAAATTTCTTTTGTCTTTAGGAGCATCATGAACTGTAGTTAACTATTAAAAACCAAAAAGAACTACTTTAACAATGATTTGGTTGATAAGAAATGGAGGACCACAAAGATTGCATATTGTGGTTATTTTTTAAATAATTTTTTTTTTTTTTTAAACTCATGTGTGAATGATTCACACATTATCTTCTGGAAAAAGCAAATCTAAACCCAATGATTAAAATAAAAATTGTTTTTTACTGGATTATTACTGGGAAATTTCCTGAAATTCTGACTTGAATTTGGTCTGGGAAACATTGAACTTTACAGAACTGGGCAGCTGGGCAGCTTATTCTCCTATTCTCCAAGCTTAACTCAGCATTGGCAAGGACAGAAGGCAAGATACATCCCACTGAAAAAAGTTCTAGAGTAAATAGTGAAGAGGAAGGGCAGAGGTGGAGCAAAGAATAATTTTGTCCTCTGCTTTTGACTCCACAAACATAGATCAGACTTTGGGTCAGTTTCTATCTCCATCTCAGTATTTCCCAGTCATTCTTGAGAAAGCAGCTTAACTGGAGAGAAGGTCTGGTAACTAAACAAACACGTAGACTAGGTGTTGGTTAAAGTTTAGTTCACAGCAGGCATTCTCAGGAATATTCTATTATTATCAGTGTCAACACTGCCTGCTAACAAGATACATGTTTTTTCAAGTCACACAAGTCCTGTAAGCATTTCATTTGGGCCATTAATTTCTTTCCTGTAATGTGCTCAATGGATGCATGGCTACCACTCCACTAAGGAGAGAAAATTACCACCAAAGTCTATTTGGATTTAGTTTGTCTATGACATCCAGCTTAGTCACAGTCCCATAATGGGATTAATTCCCAAAAAGGAATAAAACAGCTGTGGGGTTTTTTTTGTTTGGTTTTTTTGTTTGTTTTATTGTTTTGTTTTGCTTTTTTTTTCCCTTCCATCTTTCCCAAGAGTTTTTCTATGCAAATTATTCCAAATGAACCCGTGCCTTAGGAGATGCTTACTCCATAGTGTTACACATCAGTGCATAATACAGCACGTAACATAAGACCATTTACTCAGCTTCTCTGTTAAAATAGTTTAGATTAACTTGTAGAAGTACTTTTATTCATATATTTTGCATTTTTTCTCTGCTCCCCTACTTTATTGGCCTTTTTGTCAAGTCCATTTACAGAGGCTCTGGCGCTACATCTGCTGCGTTCAAACTCAGGGCAAAGCTAGTGGGCACAGAGAAGTGAAGCCCCTGAACACACACCTAGAACAGAGATTATCTGTAGAAGAATGGGCTACATAGACCATGGTGCTTAAAGAGAAACAGGGAAGGAACTTCAAGTTGCAATAAACTCAGTGGGAGGGTTCACAGATGTGGTGAAGTTTGGAAAGGGATCACCAGCTGGTATTCACAGCTGACTCAAGTCAAGACTATTTCTGATCCAGTAACAAACAAGGGGACTGCTTTGCAGGCTCTCCCAGGTACCAAAAGCCCCCCTTGTCTTATCTCCATCTGGTGCAAATCCTCTGGACCCTCTGAAGTGAAATTATGAGACTTCACTGCCACTAAAAATACAATCTGCATCTGATGTTTCTGAGGGCATACAGTGAAGGAAGGAGGGATAATGGTGAACTTATTCCAGCTGTGACATTTATTTCCATGTATTTGGTGTTTGATATGATCTTCTCTACCATGCATCTCTCCCAGGTTTAATGTAAATATCAAAATAATTCAGGTATCATTTAATGAGTCCAATGCATTAATGGTGGCTCTCTTCCCACATCTTCAAATACCTTGTCTCACATGTATGGTAGAACTTAATAAAATCCTCAGCAAAGGAGGAAATGGGAATTTGGCTTTTAATATCCCTATAGTGTAGCTAAAAAAATAAGAGTGCTTCCTTTTGTGAGAACAGGCAGTTTGTAATTGCTCCAGATAACACTTGCAGGAATTAGCATAACACTGCTCCTGCCTAACACCTGAAGGTTGTATTGCATCTTGGTATTTAAATCAGGGACCATGTCTAACTGACAATATCTTTTGTGTCCTTATTGTCTGCTATGATAATGTTTTTTTATGTTAAATTTGAAAAGAAAAATTGCATCCTCATGGATTTTGTTTTCTTTTTTTTTTTTTTTTGTATACAGCACATGGCAGGTTAAAAGGGCTTAGCTGTGTTGATTAACTATCCAAATGTTTAATCAATATGGCAATAGCTAGATGCATTCTGGCTGTGAAAGACCTTGGAGAAGTCCCACTTGCCTTATTCCCCACCCCCAAGTGGGACATCAATGAACTATTACATGGTCCTTGCATATCAATGCAGAGGGGCTTAGACAAATACAGCACTAATGGATAATTGTGGGTCACCTTGTCAAAATATGTTAAATGTCCGTTAAGTTTTTTTTTTTTTTTTTTTGATTAAAAAAAAAAAAAAAGACAGTAAACTGACCTTGCTGCTATCATGCAGCCTTTCAGGAAACAACCACCACTGGGTCTGCAACCCGCTCGTTGACTCATGGGTCAAAAATCCATTCCAACTAAATTACAAAAGACACATCCTCCTGTGTTGATACAACCCACGGTAGCTGCCTGACAAAGTGTTAGACAATGGCAGTCTTTAGCGTGGGCAGGACACGTTTGCTGACACTTATTCAGGAAACACAGGTAAGGGGCCTCTCTGGGTGAGACATCAGTGGCTGCTGCGTTTCCCTGGGTGCTCTGGATGTTAATGCCTCACAAAATCAGGGAAAGTTCATCCCTGTGGCCAGGGCTCCTGGGCTGGCTCCAAGAATATGCCATTTTTGCAGGGATGGCATTAACTGTGGGAGAGAGGTGGGGATTTGGACTCTGCCCTGGTAGTTTTCTGCCTCACAATGTCACTAACACTCACACTGGTCCCCAAAATGATGTTGCTGGTGCAAGGGCTGGGGCTGCTTGTTTGCTGGTGCCACAAATCACAGGGCCAGAGAAAATAATTCTGATAAAGATAACAGCTCACTCAGTGGCTTTGCATTGTTATAAATGAGCCATAGGAGCCCTCCATACCTGCTAGTAATGTGCTGTAATGGTTTTTTTGCTTAGCTATTATTTAGAAGCATTACCTTTGCTTTGGCTGGCAAAATTAGTACTGGGAGGACTGTAACATGATTTGCACTGGGAATGTCACAATGCATCTGTCATTATCTTCCTGGTCTTGGTATACTGCCTAAGACAATGCTGTAGGTTAAAGCTGGCAACAAGGACAAAATGTAATTAATTAGCTAAGTATTGCTTTCATCATGAGGTTTGTTTTGAAAGGGTAAGTGAGCACACAGAGTTGCATGATATTTGCTTTACTTTCTTATATATAACAGAAAGGTAACTTGAATCTCCAATACAGTGGCACCAGTTACTCCTACATATATAGTGATACAAACAAGGTAGAAATCTGTAGGAATAATGTAAATGTGCGTGTATAGATGATACATGTTTCATATGTGTTTTTATGCACAAGCATGGATATAAAATTCACAAACAACCCATTGTTCTATAGCCATCACAATGTCAAATACATCAGGAAATCTTTCAACACTTTTGTGTTTGCACCAACCCAGGCTGGAGCACCCAGAGCAACACCCAGCAAAGAGTTTCTGCAGCTGCTCTAGTAATTTTCTGGTCTGGGCTGGTGTGTCATGCAGGGGATCAAATTAAAATGGCTTGAAGAGGACCATGCAGCAGATCAGTAGCAGAGAAACAAAAAGTCATTTCTCATTGTCCCCATCCAATGTGCAGTGGTGCTTATGAGTGGAAGGGGGTGTTTACCATCACTCTCCTGCATCAGCTTCAAACATTTATCTGTGTAAGCCTAATGAGTAATAATTAAACAGTCAATTGAGGCTTCAAAGAACCTGAGCCACAGTTAATAGGAGGCACTAAAAAGCCTAACTATTCATGCATGGAACATTTAAAACACTTTATGTGTAAGGAATGGGGTGAGACCAGGAGAAGACTGCTTACACCCTTGGTGAAAATTCTTAAAAGCACCTCAGATCCTGTCTCCATGCTAACTTTTGCCACAGCTCTTCTTTGCTGACAGTTTCTCACAGCCAAGCAATGCTGGTCATCACCATCATGGAGCATCCCAGGCAAGAGGCAACAGGACAATGAAGTGGTTAAAAAAAACAACCCAAACTTCTAAGAGCCAGAGAAAACATCCTCACAGAAAAGTTCAGATTCTTCCCGAGTCTGGTATTTCCTCAGCTCTCTTGCCTTTATTCTTCTTGAAATATTCTTGCTAGTCTAAAGGATAGGTTTGACTCGGTGATTCCAGTTTATATTTTCCACGTGAGACAATATTTTGATGCCAATCTGTATTTCATACTTACTGGTCAGGCTTACTGCCTGTGAACACTTCTGGCTTCTCAAAACAAAAACAAAGGGGCTTTTACACCCTATCTCAGAGCAGCATTTCATCTCAAATTGCCAGCTACAAGCACTGATCTCTCTGGAGTCTTTAGGAGCTCAGCAAATGCATTTAACTCCCTCTGAGTAACTGCTCATGAAAAGATTTCAAGAGCTTAGGCAATTCAAAGTGATCAAGCACTGAATCTGATGAAGCTTTGTAAAGTACACGTAGGATACTGACAGAAGACAAAAATCTGTGAACAGAAATGCAAAGAGGACAACTTGTCCTCTCAGTGATCTGAAACTTGCTGTTTTAAGTGTACTGAAATCTACACTCATCCTCTGCTTATATAAATGACATGTGCTTGGCACTTTGAGGTTAACTACTTCCTTGCAGATGAAATGGAGGATTGTCCTTGAAATTATTTTGCAAGGTCTGTGCCATCAGTAGCAATGCCCATGCTGGTAGGTGACTAAATTAAGTTTTTTTTTGGAAACATACCAGTTTATGAATATTTGACCAGCAGAAAAAAAAAAAAAAAAGAAAAGAGGATTCGAGTCTCTGCTGCCTGGGTTGTAAGTACTTCCAAGGAAAAGTCTTTTCTTTTACAAACATCAAGTCTACCACTCATCCTTCTGTATCACTGCTTTGCCAGTCCCAAACTCTGTGCATCTTCCATTTGCAGTTTTGCTGACTTGCTTGTGGACTCACATTCAGGTCCATTCTCTTCTGTCTGGCACATAGCAGGGAAGTGCAAAAGCCACCACTGATTTGTAAAATGCTCATACAGAGAGGGTTTTTGGGGAGGGCTTCTTTTTTTTCTCTCTCTCTTTTTTTTTTTTTTTTTTCTTCTCGTTGTTATTTCTTTTACAGAGACCAAGGTCCCCCAGGGTACAGAACCATATGAAAGCATCACACAAAGAGGTGCAAAAATCTACTTAAAATATTGTGTGAACTGTAACCATATCCTGCATTTCACTGCTACTCACAGGACTGTAACACACACAAAAATGTTTGTAACTGCTGCGAGGGAGATCTGCTCACTTTATTTTTTTTTTCTCTGAAAGAAGACAAGGTGATTGTCTGTCTCACTCAATATGCATCAGTAAAGAAATGTTGCATCCTTTATGCCTTTACCAAATGAGAGAAAACTGAATAAACTGACTAGGCTTCAAATAAATGTCTTTGATGGGTTATTCACAAATGTTCAGGTCCTAGTTAGTCTTGCATTCTGGCTGCTTCTTGCCTACAGCACTGAATGCACAGCTAGAGGGCTCACAAACAATTTAAAGACATACTAACCTATTCACACACAGAAGGACATGAAAAATGCCCTTTTGTATTCAGGATGACTGGTTCCCCACCATTGAAAAAGGGCTTTGTTCAGTGTGTGACAAATGATAGACTCTGGATAGCTGATTATGTGGAAGTGTCGCTCCACTCAAGTAGACATGGTACTGGAAAAGCTGAGGAATTCAGCTCTTGGCTGTGTCATGCTTCCACAGAATCATGCTGCAAACATCTTGTGTGATCTCCACTGAAAGCCACCACTGCTCCGATGAGCAAAAGTTCCCATGTCTGGGTTCTGTCTTCCTCAGAGGCTTTGAACAAGTCAGGGATGGCAAAAAAAGATCAGGAGGTGATACCTTATCTCTGGTCTTGAAGGTCTGTGCAGCAGCTGAATTGAGGGCAACTGAATGGACAGGTCAAAGAGGGTTCAAGGCATTAATTGGGACACCATGCTATATTAAAAATGCCAGCTTTCTTTCTTCCCAAGGAACCAGATTTCTGCTCTCAAGTCAATGCTGTATCAACCTTTTCAAGTGTTGCACCAGTACACAATGCTTCTTACCTTCCCATGAGGTTTTACTCAAAAAGGGAATATATGGCCTCCACAAAAAATCTTTACAATTGAAGCTCACTCCCCCCCACACACTATTTATCTGCTTCAGATCTGCAGTTATAACTTTTGTTTAGTGTCCTTGATGAGGCAATCTGTAAGAAGAGTGTCTCAAACCCTTTTCAAACAGAACTGTCACACCCAGGTTTCACTGCCTGCACTGAACTTCCCATGGATTTTGACATGATAAATAGTTTTGATGGTGTATCACCATGCTCTGCCCTCACAGTGAGGGGAATGTCAATCCTACTTGGCAGTCACTCTTCTTCAAAGCCTGGTTTTTCAATTTGCCTTTCAGCCATGAGCTGCCATTTCACTGATACGCCTGCTGCAGCAAGCAGCTCTGTTCCATGTTGATAGGATCTACCTGATTTTCCTTTTGGTATTTCAGAAATAATGTCCGAAAAACCTACCTTTTTATTCAGACAATTAGTTCTTCCTTGTACACCTCCAGCACAGCAAATTTCAGAGTTCCTGCAAGATTTTCTTCCCTATTTCAATCTCTCCTGGTCTTATGTTAATATTGAAGTAACTCTGAGTGACTCCATAGCCCTGGCACAGGCAGTTCAAATGTCCCAGTTCTCAGCAATGTGCTTAGAAATGAGAAAATGTTCTCATGGTATATTTTCCAGGCTTGATTAATTCACAGCCATGACAATTCCTTGTCTTCTGCTATTTTGGCATTTCTGCCTGGCTGTTCTGGGACAGACCATAATGTTACAATGCAGAGAAAGATGAAAAAAAAAATAAAATAAAATGCATGCATCTTTTTTTGAGTCTCAAAAAATTCCTGACATAGCTTTACAACAGAAACATTTTGTGATACTCTGGCATGTGAATTCTCAGGGAAAAAATGCAGAACCCTCTAATTAAATTAAAAATTGACAATGCATAGAATCAATAAATATCAACAGGTTATTTTAAGAAAGAGAAATGTGTGATATTCTTACTGACAAAAAGAGGAGTAAATAGAAACACTCACAGAACTAAATTTTTTCTCCTCAGAATGAGGTCAAACTAGTAATAGAAGACACGCATCAGGAGTTTTAGGGAGAAAAGACCAATTATGGGAACTAATTGTGTCTCCAAAGTACAGCATGTAACTATTGAATCATGAATTGACCATAATAGATTTCAGAAGAACCTCACATGTCACAGGAAAAAAAAAGTAACTTCTGCAAACAAAACTGAGTAAGGGCAGCTGATACTTCACCAGACCACACAGGGACGTGCATGCAAAACTTGCTTTAGCACTTGGTTTCTAAATGTGTCATGCAGAAAAATTCTGATTTTCTTCAACAGAATCAGAAGTAATAACAGCAGATGTGATGACAACACAAACCACAGCTTAAGTCAGGTGAGATGCATGCAAAACCCTTAAGAGTCTTCAGCCACAATAAGGTTATTCAAAAGGTTAATACTTAGCAACAGTTGCCCATAAAGTGTGTGATAAGACTTATTTCTTACTCTGAAAAGTTAGTGTTCACAAAAGTACCATTACTTTTATTGGGAGCTATTTACATGCATCAAGAAAGGCTCTTGATTTTTAAGCAGGAACTGAAAACATGCTGCTTTGGAAATGTTTTCTATTATTAATGTATTAAACCAGTTACTGTGATAGGTTTGATGTTAATATTTTATCAATGAAGTTATAATTGTATATTGGCCCAAGCTACACAAACCATTGCAAGGCACATTTTTATGTCTTAATTTTCACTTTCATTTTGGTTTTCACATTCAAGTACAGTAAGCATTTTGCTTGACAGTTATCTTTCCGTTCCTGGGATGTGATCTCTTCTGGAAAATATCCTTTGCATTTGATAACCCACAAGATGCATATGTAATTTACAGCTTTTAAGTAAATTGAAGAAAAATAAAAAGAAAAGAAGGAAAGAATAAGGGGAAGGTAGCACAGATGGGGATGGAGAGAAGAGAGAAGAGAGAAGAGGAGAGGAAAGGAGAGGAGAGGAGACAAAAAGGAGGGAAAGGGAAGGAAAGGGAAGGAAAGGGAAGGGAAGGAAAGGGAAGGAAAGGAAAGGAAAGGGAAGGAAAGGGAAGGAAAGGGAAGGAAAGGGAAGGAAAGGGAAAGGAAAGGGAAGGAAAGGAAGGAAAGGAAAGGAAAGGGAAAGGAAGGAAAGGAAAGGAAGGAAAGGAAAGGAAAGGAAAGGAAAGGAAAGGAAAGGAAAGGAAAGGAAAGGAAAGGAAAGGAAAGGAAAGGAAAGGAAAGGAAAGGAAAGGAAAGGAAAGGAAAGGAAGGAAAGGAAAGGAAAGGAAAGGAAAGGAAAGGAAAGGAAAGGAAAGGAAAGGAAGGAAAGGAAAGGAAAGGAAAGGAAAGGAAAGGAAAGGAAAGGAAAGGAAAGGAAAGGAAGGAAAGGAAAGGAAAGGAAAGGAAAGGAAAGGAAAGGAAAGGAAGGAAAGGAAAGGAAAGGAAAGGAAAGGAAAGGAAAGGAAAGGAAAGGAAAGGAAAGGAAAGGAAAGGAAAGGAAAGGAAAGGAAAGGAAAGGAAAGGAAAGGAAGGGAAAGGAAAGGAAAGGAAAGGAAAGGAAGGAAAGGAAAGGAAAGGAAAGGAAAGGAAAGGAAAGGAAAGGAAAGGAAAGGAAAGGAAAGGAAAGGAAAGGAAAGGAAAGGAAAGGAAAGGAAAGGAAAGGAAAGGAAAGGAAGGAAAGGAAAGGAAAGGAAAGGAAAGGAAAGGAAAGGAAAGGAAAGAAAGGAAAGGAAAGGAAAGGAAAGGGAGAGGGAAAGGAAAAGGAACTACACAAAGCAAACAACCCCCAAAAATCAAGTCTTTATTTTCTGTGGCACAATCCCATAGTCCAATTCTATGTGATCACTATTGTCTGAGACACTGTTCCCAGCTATGAGTGATAATGTCTAGTAACTCACTGAGGTGAAACATTGCCTTATTCAGAAAAATAATTTGGGCCACTGCTGTAGAAAATGAATGCTACATTCTTTACACAGAAAAAGAGCATGGGATATGATTTCCTATATAAGGAATGCTCTTCTGCAATACATCAAATCTCCTTTCTCCTGTGTGTGCAAATGCACTCTCCTTTGTTACATTATAAGAGGGTGCATAACTCCAAAAGAAATGGAGTTAGATGAAAAAGAGCCATTCCAAACTCTACTGATTAAAATAAATGTGCTCATAAAAGAGACAGGAGAGTAAATTACTGCATCCCCAGAACAGCAGTAACTTACACACCAACAAGTTATTTTCAAGTTTGCCAGAGGAAATAATCTGCTATCAACAAGGGGTAATTGCCTGAGCAAACTAGTCTTTACATCTCACACATGCTGTCACCTTGTGTAAGAAAGAAATACACCACATATCAATTCAGGAAAGAAAAAAAAAAAAAGAAACATTCCTTTAAAGGCTGCTTCTCTCAGCCATATGAAAGAGTGAACATATACACAGCTTGGAACATATCTAATCTCTGCTCTTTTCTTATCAATGAGGAGTATCCTAACACACCACAAAATTCATAACCTGAGCAGCCTTGGGCAGTATTAGGAAGGATCCATTTTAGATTGGAGCAGAAATATTAATCTGAGATTTACCTGTTCCTGTCATAGGTGAAAGCAGGATAGTGACAAAACGCTTCAGGAATAAATGAAGCAACTATTAAGTAACAGAGTAAAAATTTCCTGGTTTTTATACCAATATGGGATGCTTAGAGGGCTAGATGAATATTTATTACAGTGAATATGCACAGACACATATCCTCTTGTCTTGCCACTGCACAAGGAGTTTTCAGCACTCACAAGTGATTTTTTTTGTTGAAGCAACATGACAGAGTTGCCTGTACCTAAGCATTTAATGTGCATTTTGCCATATAAGACATACTGCAATGTGTATTCCACAAATATAAGTACAACAGATAGAGAAGAATTAAGTTTTTCATCCAAGAGAAGGTCAATCTCCTTTTTAGAGCCTTGTACTAAAAAGATGGTGATTGTTAAAGAAAGAAACAGAACGTAGCAATCTCTATTAAATTCAGTGTAGTAATACAGACAGGGCTAGCTATCATAGGTAAATAGTTCATTTTTTTGAGAAGCTGAAAAGAATTTGCTCCTTATTAGGCAGCGTTTCCCACTCTTTCATTAGCATTATTTTACCTTAAGTTAAAATTTAAACAATATTTTATTAAATAGAAAAAAAATTCCCTCTCCTCCTCTTCAAAAGGGGAAACTATAATTGTCTTAATATCCTCTAATCTATCTCTTTGACTTTTATATCATTAAATCAGCTCCCCTATGCTATCTGTAATACAGTCAGTATGTGACCATAGTTCTAAAAATGAATAGAAGTAAAAAAAATAACCACGTCATCAAATTTGAGCAATCCTGATTAATGTTCTGGTATTATCATATTTTGGAGCCTGGTAAGATTTCTTGAGCAATGCAAAAATATAGTCAGAATTTGATTTTTTTCTGTATTAAAGATTATGGGACATATGGGAGGGTTTCTGTCTTCCAACCAACCCTTTCAATGTTCTTCCAACAGAGAAAAATGGAAAGGTTTTAAAAGATTTTTGGCAGCTATCTGGTGAAAGATATAAACTACTGTCACGCATAGTATGGAAGAAAAACCATCTCATTTGACAGAAACAATATGTTTCACTTTTTCTGTTGGTCATAATTTTGTATTTCAGTGGTACTTTTAATTCAAAACTAATTTCAGTAGTTATTGAAGAATAAAGAAAACTCCCTTAACCACAGCAGAAGACATGAATAAGATCTGCCAATGTAGCTGACAATCCGTTCTTTGGTCTCCCTGCTCATATTGACCTGTGATTGGCAAGGTCTGAAGTTTTGTCTGGGCTCTGAAGAGTCTCTATTGTACCCTTGCAAAGTTTTTTTTCTGAAGCATTGGTTTCATTTGGGCAGGATCAGACCATACAGTTACAAATCCTCCTTAACTATAAAGAACAGAGAAATCACAAGATTTAAATAAAAAAAAAAAAAAGAAAAAAAACCCAAACAAGACTAAAGCAGAGCACATAGGCTGACATTTTGTACTAAAAAAAAAATAAAATCCAAGTTTGCTGTGACTTCAACACCAATTCACATGCATTTTGTGTGTTTTATCAATGATAATTCCTAATGCAGGAAATATACCACCTGTAATGGATTGCTGCACACAGGAAAGAAATACATCACTGACACCTGTCCCTAGTACAGTAATAAAATGTTACAGATTTCAGAGATAAAAACATCATAATAAAATATGCTCTGTATGCAAATAATAAGACTACTTTTTGAATTGAAACAAAGATGGAAACTGTTTTCTGAAGTGGAAAACTGGAGGATTAAAATTGAATCATTGCTTCTACCCCTTGGACGAAAGAAAATAAAGGATTGCAAATATCACTCAAATTTTATTAGTGCATGGCTGTCATCAGAAATGGTACTATTCACCCTGGGAACAAAGCTGGTGATATTTCTTAGGAGTGAAGAGTTTCATTTTGTTGTATGACAATACTGAGATCAAAAGCAGAGATGGGTTTAACTTGGTTTGAAGAAAGAAATCAGGCTGCATAGGCTTTCCTGATGAAGAAAAATAGCAGCAATGAGGTCTTCCTACCTTTGGTGGGTTCATCCCTGACCATTACAGCTTGCTTCACTTTACTTTTCAACAATCACACCTCATCTCTCGCAGCAAAGTATTTTTTCTATGCTCAGCTATTTGCCATAGGTCATTAAATAAAACAAAAGACATATGTTCTTGTGACATCAGGTTGTTCAAAAGCAGTTTTATTTCTTTCAGAAGGATGTGCAAGTTACCATTGCCACATCTAGCTATAGCTCAGGCTCAGAAACCTGTGTCCAGTAATGGATCAGCTTCCAGTCTTGTCAGCAGCTTTCAGGACATAAAGGGAGTTTCTTCAGCTGCAGTAGGTGTTGGAAACTCACAGAAATGTGAAAGCACAAACATCTTTGCCATGCCACATCCTCAGA